>NC_042493.1:128139162-128139412 GCF_005508785.2 Acyrthosiphon pisum
GATCATACTGTGTTACGTACATGTATGGAACATTTAATCTATTTTACTATTTTTTTTATATTTAATTGACATAATTATTATAATTAATAATAATTTTGATTACTATTGTTGTGAACCCCTGAATAATATTCTATTATATTATGTTCACATATAATATTATATTAACAGTATAAGAATAGTGTGTTGGTCGACGGCTCGTCGACAGGAATCCGCTGACTAGCCGAATCGGCGTCCGGTGGAGCCACAGGCC
>NC_042493.1:128139512-128144756 GCF_005508785.2 Acyrthosiphon pisum
TGTTTTCAGCGTCAGTGTGTTCGGACTGCTTTGCGCGGAATTTCTCCATTCTGCTATTCGTACGCTTATATTAAACTGAACTATATTAGCCAAATTTAGAAACTCGAAAACAGATTTTAAAAATTTGTCTATTAATATTAGGATTGGAATCCTCGACAAATTATAGAGGGTTATAGATTAAAAACCTGGAGAAAACCTTTTTTTGCAGCTGTCACATTTATACGTATATGTCCAGTACGTGTTCTCTTATGAATTATTAAATATCCTTTTCGACAAAACCTTTATTTATAGATATCTCATTCGAACTGTTTAACTCTATTATGTATATTCAGTAATTTTGTCGATAACTTTCTAGGGAATTACGCGAAACTACATCCGGTTTAGCAGTCTTCCACATCCGGTGGATGCTCGGGAAATGCTTTCCATCCACATTATGAATTCATTCTCTGAGTATTGTAAAAATGCAACATGTTTATAATTCTATCTAACTGTGATGCGATTATCACTCATCAGTTTTAAGCGTCAATTAAACCTGATATAGTTTGTGAATGCGTGAGGTGAACATATTTTGAAGTGTTCATTATATTAAAAAATGAACTCATACAATGATGTTTTTTTTTATTTTAAAAATTAAAATTAACTCTGATCGAAATTAATTTTTGATCTGTTGAATTCATTAATTATTAATTATCTTATTTCCATGTGATGAATTATGATCTTGCAAATGTTAAGTATAACGTTAAACATACCATGGTATTACCTGTAACATTTCTGATGATTCTTATATTATGAGCTGTACCGAGAATTATAATGACATTGAAATGTTGTGTGTTACTTTTATACTAGTTTCAAAAATGTACTTTACTTAATAATAAATATATTTAGTAAATTTTCCATTTAAAATATAAATAAATATATAAAAGAATTAAACATTTAAATGATGGAATTACATTTTATCTATTTCATATTTTTTCTTGTAGTTAGTACCTACGTCAAATTCGACATTTACAGTGTAGCTCTGGATAGAATATTGCAAAAAATTATCATTCTTCATTATGTTTATTGCCGTATATACGAAAAGACAAGATCATGAGACCAGGATAGTTGCGTCTGCATTCTACATTTAACGCTTACTAAAATAAATAAATTAGCCCCTGGCGTGGTCGAAATGCTCGCAAGCTAATAATTCTATTTTAGTAGCACAAGTGTCGTCAGAAATTGGATTAGACTGATGAAAATTGTATAACAAGAATATTGTATTTTAGAATGTTTTTTTTAATCATAAAAAAAATCAAAAATATATACAAAGCATATACCCTCGTGAACGAATAGATAGTAGGTACTAACTACTAGATAATACATTATAATATATAAATTAAAATAATGTACAATTACATATTATAAATAATTGATAACAAAAAATCAAAAACATAGTATAAACGTAACGACTTGATTTCAAAATAAAAAAAAATATGTTAATTCATCAGATTACGTCTTATAACTTAATTTCAATGTGCACCAAATCATGACCATGAACATAAACATCATCAATCTGTTAAATAAGATATTAATATTTTTGAATAATTTAAACACATTTTAATATTGAAACAATAATTGATATTTAACGTATCATACACATTGTGTATTCTATAAATGTAAAAAATTATTATTAAAAAAAAAAAAAAAAAAAAAATGAATTACATATTTATGACCATTGATCAAGATATTTATATGAATCCCGTGCATTCACAACTTATCGTTTCACTATTAACTCTGTTATTTGTTGCATTTTTATACAACCATTTATGAAAATTTGTGTAGCGTCTGGCCAATGATATAATGTTGTGGATAAATATTAAGTGAAATTATAATTACCAGTCTGAGCCAATGAAACGATGTTATAATTAGAAAAACCACGTGATTATAATAAACTATGATACTTCAATTACATATGGATCGACTATGAATAGCATTCATTGGATTTTCATGAGTGGCTTGGGGAATATACTTTCCGTGTCACCATCTGGTGCGTTGTAGAATTTACTTACTATTAATTTGTTCTTAACTGTATTTGAATGTTCAAAATCCTCATGTTTTATATGTGATTCTTCCAATGAACTATACAAATCTTTTTCTGGCGATAAACTGGTTTTATCAAGCTTATTCCAATCATCTTTATAGTCGTACGGATATACCCCCTTACTAGTAACTAGTGGTAAATCCTATGTAGAAGAATGTTTTGCGCTGTCTCTAAACGTTTAAAATCCGGAAGTAATTACACTTTTTGAAAGTTTTGATAAACTTGAAATGATAAACTCAATTTTTTCATCGTAAAAATCTTTTGTTCCTTTTGTAGCTTCTCCGAGTAATTGCTCAACCTATAATAATATTAACTTGTATAATACGTACATATAATATTGCTTTTATATTTTAATATGAAGGAGTTGCTAATGTATTTTGAAAATGTGATAAACTTTTCTTCGCTGTTTGGTATTACCGATATAGAGTTTGTATCATAGCCAAGACGATTAACGATAAAATGTGCATCATAATTCGATAAATTGTGGAAAAAAAAGGCACGAAGTTGGGTGTTTGAAGTGTAAAATTGCATGTATAGCATAATGATTGTCTAATTTTCCCTGATAAATGACAATGTTCGGCCACTTAATAATTTACCAGACACTTACCAACGTCATGGTTGTCACACAATGTACTTACTTCTTCGTACAATTTTCTTACTGTATCTATATCTTGATTTGGTTCCTCACGTTCCATGGCTATCATTACTAAATACAGTTTATCACATGCTGGCTTTAAGTAGTTGAGTTCAATGAATAATTCTCGAGTAGCATCCATCAAATGGTTTAATATTTTTAAATTTTCAAGCAGTTTCCTTTTCTAATAATAAATATTTAATTTTTAAAAGTTACCCATGAGCCCTAACTTGTCCGGTTCGTTTGCAACAGAAAATCACTATTCCTGAAAAAAGCAGTTTTTGGCAATAACACGTTTTGCATAGAAACACCTCAATTGTGGTTCCTAGTTCTACCACACACACATAGCAAATATGCATATTTATAACATAGAGTAAACTGTAAAGTTTACACTTTTACTATTAATGTTTTAAACACTACTACAAAAGTTTTGATGAGTTTTTAGATGGAACAGCCGTTTTATTAAGTGTTGTTTTTCTATTGTAGTTAACAAAATTATAAGATGCAAAGTGTTCTGAACATATTAAACGGTTTTTAGTTACTTTATCCTTAGGTAATGAATTAACAGAAATTCTTACCATTTTTCTCGGGTTACAACATCGGTTACAAAGAGTCTGTAAATTGGAATGTTGTAGATTAGTTCAGCATAATTCAAGTACAATATTTATAATAAAATGTTTTTCGACAATAAGAAATAAAATGAGAAGAAATAAAATATTATACTCTAGTGTTTTCCTGAATACCATTCGAGTGTTCCTCTGATATTTCAGGGTTGTATATTCTTATGGAATATTTCCTTAGTTTACTAATACATATTATTATCGTTATCCCAAAAACAAAAAAAATTACATTTATAAAAATAACATAAAATTCTATTTTTTGGATGAACATTGAATTTGGTAGTACAGGTATAAGTTTACTTAATTCTACTGCTTTGCTGGCAAGAATGTTTAAATTTTTAATGCACTTCGTGCATTTAAGGTTCTGAGGAACTACTCCTTTATGATTTTCTGTGATTTCTGCTTGAGTTATTTTTCTAACATTGTTTGATATAATATCTAATTTAATATTTCTATTGGATTTACTCTCTGCTATAAACATGGAGTTATCGATGTTCATTTTACAAGATTTAGAAATTGTTATTCTACCTACATTTGTGATTTCTATTTGGAATTTTTCAAGTGAATCCAAACATGTGATAGTACCTGGTGTACTATGTTGAGTATAGTATAACCATGCATTGGTTTCCGTCAACTTGTGCCAAATGTTCGTATTCAAACTAATGAATTTTAAATTGCAAGTCGTTGGGAAATATTGAGGATCCATTAGTAAGGATACTTCACATAAATCCGATCTTAAACGGTGATGGATTAGTGATTCTTGTTTACAAAGTTTGCCTAACCCTGAACTTTTGCATTTTTCCCATTGCTCTGTAATAAGAGTGTAAAAGATTTCTCGTCATCACGGCTGAGTGCTAGATATTCCACTTCAGTATCTATTAATACTATTGTCCTATCATTATGTGGAATAGGTAATGGTATTGGGTGGGAAACGGTATATTTGTCATTAGATAGTAGAGGGATTTCTATTACAAAAATTTAATAGTTTTATTAAAATTAAAATTTAATTGGGAGAGTACTTCCCGTTGGTAGATTCATCTTGATTTCTCGCAACTCACTCATAAGTGTCTGTGATGTGAGTGCGCTCGTATATACCTTCCCATTGAAAGCTGCGTTTACTATTGCCATGAGATGTTGCGTGTCATAGGCGAATCTATTTAATATTATCTCAAACAAGAATGCTTGTCCCAGTAATTTTGTTTTGAATGATATTGTGTCAATGTTCTGTGTGTTGTTCTCGATTTGCTGTTGTAGGTGTTTCAGGTTTTTATCAATTTGCTGCTGATGTATTTTTAAACTTTTCAGTGTATGATCAGTTTCTGTTCTCTCCACTTCCGAGATTCTCGTTCTATCGTGTATAAGGATTAGATTCTTTAATTTGGTTTTACCCAACTTTATTATATTGTCTACAATAAATTCAGTGTTAATTCTTGAACACATACCGTAAATTAAGTTTGTTATTCGGTTAACAGCACTTCCCAATGCACGTCTACTTTTCTTTGCTATCTGTTGATCATAGTCAATGGCTATCATCAGACTTCGATACTTCGATTCTATATCATATAGATATGGTAGTGTTGCTCGTGTAAACTGTTGCAAAAAAGGTTTACATATTCTCGAGAATTCTTCGTCTTATGATTGATTTGTACAGTATTGTGCTGTTTTCTGATGGTGGGAATTTAGTATATTGTATTCGGCTAATTGTTCGTTTAGGTCAAGGGTTCTCAACCTTTTGAGGTCCACGCCCCCTTTCAGACTATTTTATGAGTTCACGCCTCCCCCCTCACTACTATAAGATTGATGTATGCATAATATTTATATGTAAACTATACTTTAATGTTGGTTATTGGATTAATATGAATACAACTTCAATGAAAAAAAATTATAATTAAAAATTAAAATTAACTATT
>NC_042493.1:128144806-128146237 GCF_005508785.2 Acyrthosiphon pisum
CAGGATTTTGTAGGTACAAATATCTACACATATTCAAGCCACAAAAAAATTATAGGATACCCTTATTTTTCTGTTAAGATTATTGTAATAGGTAGGTATTTATTAAATTTCTATATTATTAAAGATCATTAAAAATCCTTAATACTCAATACATGAAATTCCTAATTAACTAAATTACTAAATCTAAAAAATTAATATTAGGTGGGTACCTGGCTAATTACAACCAAGATTTTTTTTTTTATGAGCTATAATTTACCATTTACATTTTTTTTTTTTGTTTTGATAAAATCAAACGTTTGATTTATGTTGTTTTATTTTTGAGATACTGGATACTATTATAAATCTTCTGATGGTTGTATTTACACATAAATTTGCATACTCTAGGTACAACTATGCTTATTGTTTAATGATTATAGGACAAACACGAAAACAATTCCAACATCCCCAAAAATACTTCAATGTGGACAACCGTTTAGCTTAGATTATCCTACCTCATACCTACATAATATTATATTTTTTTTAATGATTTAATCAAATAAAATATTTATCAGTTATCTATTCAACGTATTTTGGTAACGTGATCCATAACAACCTGGTATTTGGTATACATCCATATCATAATATAATCATGTAACTATGATATCAGCACGGAGTACGATCATAGCAAGCGATACTCCACATAATCATAGATATTAATAGACTTATCTATTAGTAATCGAAAATCAGCCTAATCAGACAACACTGTTTCCTTCGATGTTCATCAGACAGGACCTGGTATGTAGCGGGGTCGTGGGGATTACACGTATGTATGGATATGTGACAGTAATGGTCCAATCACTTATAATATGACAATAAGTTATTGTAGCGAGTAGGTACAATGGTTATCGCTATTATACTTTGGGTTCGACCGATATCGAGTTTATTACTTTTAGCTTCTGGTCTTTATAATTGATAAGTATTATTATGAGAAGTGCAGCAGTGCCGCAATCACTTTTAGGGGGGCGCACGGTGGATGCCCTGCTAAATGGGCATTTTACAATACATTTAGGGGCACAACTTATAAGCTTACTGTACTTGAAATGATTTGAAAAGTGTAATATCTATTACTCTGGGACATAAAAATCCAAATTGCTGCGGTATCTACCGACTAGGTATAACACATTAACACACAAACACCTGCTAAAACTACCCAACTTTGAGGAGTTATATCTCATCAACGGATAAATGAAAAATGAAAATTTAAACGTGATAATTCATAAAAAAATAGCTTTATTAATTTATGAAATTAAAAGTATAGGTTACCATTTGAAAATCAGAAGTTGATATGTTTTTCCTAATAAATATGAGGGTGAAAATATAAAAAATTATATAATTCTAGACAGCGTAGATCTATAATTTTGAAAAAAAAAAATTGAAAAAGTGAATACTTTT
>NC_042493.1:128147094-128150657 GCF_005508785.2 Acyrthosiphon pisum
TTTTTTTATTGTGCGTTAAAAAGATTGAACGCGTTAAAAAATATTTCCCATAGGTTTTATATCAATTATTCAAATCTACTTAGTACCCTTTACTCAAATCGACATATCATAACTTTATTAAACTTTAGGTAGGTACGCTACAAATGATAATCAAAAAATGTGTATAACATTAATAACAGTTTCCGAATAAACATATTCTAATATACACCATTGTTTCAATGTGAGAACCTTACCTGAAACTACTCGAAATTATATTCTTATAATTCAACAGACATATGCGCAATATAAAAAGGGAATTATAAGTCATATAGTATACCTGTATACGTATACTTTATTTTCTTTGAACTTGAATCTCTCGTAAAAAAATTACAATAAATTATGTATACGTTTTTTTTCAAATATAAAAAGTATGATGTGACAATACGTGTGTTTAGATGGGTTATTAATAATAATATAATTATATAATGTAATAATTAGCTACTTTAGTTTAAACGTTAGACATTATAGTTAATCGACCTATTATAAAACTCGATGGTAAGAACATTATCTGTGTTCGTATGTTGGTTTTATTGACGATTGTTCAGTTTTTATAAGTTCAGGTGCCCACTAATATAGAGGAAACGTTTAATTGTTTGTAACGAATAAACACCTAAAAAATAAAGGGTTTAAATCCCTTGTTTGAGAAACTCCTCGGGTTGGACATCTTATTTACCTTTTTTCGCCACAAAATGTCGCCAATCTCCGTTCCCGGTAGTCTAAAACTCTAATCTGCCTCTGCACCGTAATTCGGGAATCGGTAAACTCCTACAAATGTAGGTAATTTCCTATGTAGACATAGTGTTAACTCCTACAAAAGATAATGAAATAATAATTTTTACGAAAAAATCAAATTAATTCGAAAAGTATACAAATAAATGCTCCTGTACCAGTAATAAACAGCTGGTTGTAACGGAGTAAAACATAAAATGGCCCATTTCAGGACCACTGACAACAGAGATTAGCACACAACATACACAAGGTATCATTTTAAGTAGTAGATTTTATAGAAGTATATTTCACCGGTATGAAGAAAGAAAACCGCACCAAACCAATGGCGACCACCGGTAATAACTCGTCATACCGAATAACGACAACCAAGCAGATTCGTCAACGGTGAATTAGCGGGTATATATACCAGTGCTATTCACCAAACAATCATCAGTCTTCATTATCTTCTCAAACAGTCAACACTTTAACTCATACAGAAGAATTGAAGAAACGAAGACCGCCAACAGCCAGACTACTACGCCGCAGCCAAGACGCTCCACAACCAGCCAGCCTGCAGCCAATTACGACGATCCACAGACTTACCGAGAAAGTCAGGAACGCCGGCCCGAAGAATCCGCCAGTCGCCACGCCGTTCCAGACCATAGCCATGCCTACGACCGACGAGGTGAAAGCCGAGAACATGGATCGACAAATGAATTCCCCGACTGCCAGGGAAACGCAACGCCGTCGATACCACCGGTTACGTCGTCCGGTCTACCTCGGGATATCCAACTAACCGGGCTGTGACCCGAACGTGACGAGCGGCGCTATCTTTGGTCGACCAAGCCACCAATCATCGACCCGGCGATATCGCCGGTCCGACGACCACCAGAGCCAGTCTTCTACCACAACCGCCGCAGCTAGCTACAATCGCACCCGGACACGGAGACCGGAACCCTGGCAGTCCAGCAAGTTCGGGTGGTCTATCACATCTATCAACGTCCAGGGAGCAGATCACGGACGACCCAGGAACCCTTCATTACGCCCACACGGGGCCCGCCCCATCGAGGAGCCCACCGTCGCCCGGCTAGACGAAGTACCCGACGTCCAGCTGAATCTAACCACGACTCATCGACGAAACCCGTGCCTCCGGCACTTTTATACGTATTTGCTGTTTTCTATTCAATAAAAGAAATAAAACGTCAAAACAATTTTGTGCTAATATTCTTTCACGACACGGGCAGCCTTGCTGCTCCGTATCATGGTCTAAGAATGCAGGTCGTGGCAGAGGTATTATTAGTGGGGTTCAAAATAATAACCAAAACCAATTAAATGCAAACTCAAAGCAAACATCCAAAAGAAGAGGAAGACTTTCTACTAATGGAAATAAGTAGTGTAGACATAATAGTTATTAAACCATTCATTACTATAGGTATTCTTAAATATTAATCATTTAATCTCATCAGAACTAGAAGGAAACATATTAAAAACAAACAAACGTACACCAATATTACCAATAACAGGGCTATACGTACACAGTGTAGTTGAAAACAAATCAACAAAGGTCGATAGGCAAATCTTACTACCAATCAAAATAAAAGAACACATTATCCAAGTACCTTTCATTGTCATTACGGGATTAAATGAATCAGCAATAATTGGCAACGATTTTCTAGAAAAATACAAAACAGTAACAGACTTCGAAAACCAGTCACTAACATTGCGAACGGAACAATCGACAGTACAAACCCTATTCACAAACAGAGAAGTGGGCAAAAACAGCAAAAATCGAAGCTATACACACAAAAGTTATGACAGAACTGATTACGCCAAGACCAATAATAGCAACAGTCGTAAAAAGATGTGACACATACCAAAGGATTAAGCCACTAAACTAAACAGCAAAAGGGAAAATGATAGCCCACAAACCAACAAAAATATTGGAAAAGGTGTCAATAGACCTTATGGGTCCCCTACCAACTGGCCGTGGTGGAGCACATTTCATACTCGTAATAATAAATACATTCTCAAAATGTATTAAACTATATGCACTAAAGCGAGCAACGACAAAAGCAATAATCAAAAGATTAATCGAAAACTACATAACAGAAGTAAGAACACCAGAAGCCATAATTTCCGACAACGGGACAGAATTCACGTAAAAAATATGGACAGCCAAACTAACAAAATTAAACATAAAAACAGTTTACTCTACGAAATACCACCCACAATCAAATCCAGTGGAGAGATATAACAGAGAAATCGGGAGACTACTGCGAACGTATTGCCACGACCAACACTTAAAATTCGTTCGTTATCACCCATTTCACCAAGTATGTTAAATATAATACGGCCCCGGGTACTCCCTGAATATGACTTACTCATTTTCGGGAGGTTATTAAATACAACACAACCCCACCAAAATAAAACTGATTGGGCTGAGGATGGTTACAAGGACATCCTGGCTATTCATATGTTTGCACTTGAAGGACAATGGTACAAGGACGGTGCTGACGAGATTTTGAATCTCCATATGTCATATGCCTATGAAAGCCGCGAAAGAGAATTTCAAAAAAACTAATTTTGTATATACAAGGTGATTCTTTTATCAAACAACACTCATTATTTCAAAAAGTGTAAGTTTTTTTGAAAATATTTTTTTACATACTTTCAAGTTGCTTATAAAACAACGTTTTTCTTAAAAATTATATTTTTAAATATTTTTTATCCTTATAATTTTTTAGTTTTTACTTTTTTGAATGACACATAGGGTTTTAATTTTTTATTCCAAAGCAGAATATTTTTCTTAATATTTT
>NC_042493.1:128150707-128158981 GCF_005508785.2 Acyrthosiphon pisum
AAAAATGAAATGTTTGATCGTACCAATTCTAATTTTTTTAATTTGTTTTAAAAGTGGGGAATTCATCGTTCAGCACGAATCATTATGGAATTATTACATTTGGCAATGGAGACCAAAAACTTTCATCGCCCATATAATTTAGCGCATACAATTCCCGAAAAGACATCAACCTAGCATCTGAATAGATATATTCCCGGATAAACCAGCTCATTTTAGACATTGTATCTACAATAAATCACATATAATGCGTGAAAAATTTGAAGAATCATGAAGAAAATTGCCCTGATCGAAAATTAATTTATGCAGCAGTTTATGAAGCAGAAGATATGACGCGTCCAGATTGGAACAAACCTTTGAAATTGTATAGTCCACCAAAACAAAAACCACGTCAATGAAAGCAACTCATAACATAACAAGATCAGAACGTCAGAAACACCGTATCAATTTACACTAAAATGATATAAATAACGTTGATTATAAGGATGAGAAGAAACAGCAGGACAAGAAAATGGATTCAAAACCATTATTCATTGAAAAGACGCCCAATGCATTAAAATGAAGTGTTTAAGCGTACCCTATCTAATTTCTTTTAATTTGTTTTAAAATTGGCGAATTCATCATTCAGCACGAATCATTATGGAATTATTACATTTGGCAATGGAGACCCAAAACATTTATTGCCCATATTATGCAGCGAATACAATTCCAGAAAAGAAATAAACCTAGCATCTCAATAGATGTATTCCCGGATATACCAGTCCATTTTAGACATTGTATCTACAATAAATCACATATAATGCGTGAAAAATTTGAAGAATCATGAAGAAAATTTCCCTGATCGAAAATTAATTTATGCAGCAGTTTATGAAGCAGAAGATATGACGCGTCCAGATTGGGACAAACCTTTAAAATTGTATAGTCCACCAAAACAAAAACAGCGTCAATGAAAGCAACTCATAAGTAGTGTAGAAAATGTACCATTAATAAAGTATGAAGAATCTTAGGATGGTTTGAAACAAACCTCTAACATATTAAAGTCAGTTAAATCAAAAACCGCGTCAATGAAAGCAACTCATAACATAACAAGATCAGAACGTCAGAAACACGGTATCAATTTACACTAAAATGATATTAATAACGTTAATTATAAGGACGAGAAGAAATAGAAGGAGAAGAAAATGGATTCAAAACCATTATTCATTGGAAAGACGCCCAATACATAAAAATGAAATGTTTTAGCGTACCCTTTCTAATTTCTTTTAATTTGTTTTAAAATTGGCGAATTCATCATTCAGCACGAATCATTATGGAATTATTACATTTGGCAATGGAGACCCAAAACTTTTATTGCCCATATTATGCAGCAAATACAATTCCAGAAAAGAAATAAACCTAGTATCTGAATAAATGTATTCCCGGATATACCAGCCCATTTTAGACATTGTATCTACAATAAATCACATATAATGCGTGAAAAATTTGAAGAATCATGAAGAAAATTGCCCTGATCGAAAATTAATTTATGCAGCTGTTTATGAAACAGAAGATATAACGCGTCCAGATTGGAACAAAACTCTGACATTTTAAAGTCAGTTAAATCAAAAACCGCGTCAATGAAAGCAACTCATAACATAACAAGATCAGAACATCAGCAACATCGTATCATTTTACACTAAAATGATATTAATAACGTTGATTATAAGGATGAGAAGAAACAGCAGGATAAGAAAATGGATTCAGAACCATTATTCATTGGAAAGACGCCCAATACATAAAAATGAAATGTTATATCGTACCCTTTCTAATTTCTTTTAATTTGTTTTAAACCTGGCGAATTCATCATTCGGCACGAATAATTATGGAATTATTACATTTGGCAATGGATACACAAAATTTTTATTGTGTCAGTACTGATGCAATAAATTATAATTGCGATCAATTGCTTGACGGTACACCGAAATTATAAAAGTTGCGATAGAAAAGTTGTAAGACAAAAGTCTAGGATTTTTGATAAGGAGTCAAATATACTTCAACCGGTGAAAATATAGAAGACGTTAAAAAACAATCAAATGAAAATAAATCACAAACTGCTAAAATGTACTCACATATAGATTCAATCATTAGCATTCAACCAGCCAGCATTATCCTTCTAAGCAAAATTTTATTTTGATTCTTATAAACCCTTATACATGCGAGAAAGAAAAATTTTATTTTCCTGCCGAAATATCCATGGCTAAGTTTGCTTTAGAAATAGGCTTGATACGCATGTTCATCAGCTAGTTGGATTTGATCAAGTCAGGACAAATTCTCCGCGAGCTCCTACAGCAGATATTAATAATCATGCTGCTAACAATCATAAAATAAACGTTTCTCAATGTTTCCCAATAACTACTGAGAAATATTATGAAAAATGATTAATTTTTTTTTTTAAACTAATGTTGAAATGTATGGTAATTATTTAGGTTTTATCATGAACAAAAAAGTTGATGTATCTGCTCTGAATGACTTAGCATAAGACCTGCCACCAATCTATACCGCACATACACACATTGGGAATGAACTGATGATTACTAGATCGAGTTTATCCATGTTATTCAAAAGTGCAGTAAGGGATGCAGAAAGAACTGATGATATTATTAACGTTTCCTATTTGGATTACCTATTTATGAAACTGAAAAATACATGTTATGAAGTTAAACGTCCAGGTGATTTAGCTTTACCTTCTACTGCTATGGCTACCGATAGCTTATCATAAGATGTGTTAAGTACAATTAAAACAATTGGTTGTAATTTTCATGACAAACTCTATCAGGTTCATGGTTGTAGTAACTACTTTGTAAGTAAGTGGATAAACATTTTATCAGCTCATTGTTGTCGCTATATTGACATAGAACTTATATCTGGTTGTCATTATGATTTCGATTTATCTAAAACAGAGAGTCCAATTGAAGAACATTTTGATAAAATGAAAATTTCTGCAAATTATTCAGATGATAGGGAAATAAATAATCCGAACACATTAGTGGCCAATAGTTTCTCAGCGCTTGGAAATAAATTAGCGACTGTTATTCAAAAACCAATATGGAATATGCCAGAATATAAAGTAATTACAAATAGCAAAACTATTACAAATAATGAAGACAACTTTCCACCCCTTGGTTATTCGAAAAGGATAAATAATTGGCAACGATTGGACGGTTCTCACGAGATTTTGAATCTCCATATGGATCCCTATGAAAGCCGCGAAAGAGATTTTCGAAAAAACTAATTTTTTTATATTATATTATTATTATTTTATATTAATTAGTTTTTTAAAATAAATATATTACGAATTATAATAAACCTAATATTATAACTTTATTTTCAAACTATATTTATAAATATAATGTCAGCACGATAGTGTTAATTTTTAAAGTAATATATGAGTTGGTGACATACAACACACAACGTTAAATCTAACATATGAAACATGACATCCGACGTCTGAAAAACATTCATGGTATGTATTTTTGTTGTTCAACACATCGTTTAAAGTAACGTGACATTATCCGTTTATAATTAATTATAATTTTGTTTTATAATTGATACAAGTTTATACTAATAAGACAACGGGATGTGCTTTGCTTAAAGATGTGCTTACAATACTCAAACAACACTTGTAATTTACCGTAAAATTGAAGATCTTAAAATAATAAAATGAGTCACTACGAACCGATAACCTAATCAAAATAGACCACTTCCTACTTATAGACCTATCGGAATTACCCGCAAGCATCATATTTTACTATGGCTAATTTTGGCGCTATAGATCCTATCTTAGAGATATCATGTACATTTAATAGTTTTGTACTACAACATGTACACAATATCCAATATAATTACCTACCTACTCGGCTAATGATCCTAACAATATTATGACATACATTTACTATATGATTTTTTCAGATAAGGAAGGAAATATATTGAAATTGTTTTCAAGAAAATCAAAAACAATTGAATGCTAAAAAAATTATATATTATAATTATGAATTACGGTCTGAATATTTAGTTCAAGAACACGGAAATCAAAAACGTAAATCTAATAAACCACCAACGGTCCAAATAAGTAACACATTATAGACCATACAACTGTTAACTTCAAAATTACTAAACTAAATCATTTTATAAATTGTATTATCCCTGCCTGAAAAGTTCAAACCAAAATAAAAATTTGTTGAAATAATTTATCCCTCCTAAACTTTCTATGAAACATATTTTAATATATGAAGATTGTCGATGACACAAACAATTTTAAGAGCTGCAAGAATTGAGGTTGACTATGAATATTTGAAAGAAAAAACACAAAATTCTGCTGTACATGTGACCTTAAGATAACATTTGATAAATAAAATTTATGGTGGAGAGACTTCCTGATCATACAAAAATGTTTATCCTGTCTTTTGGAAAAAGGTAAATGTATTTAAAAATAATAAATTATATCTTAATGTTCATATTAAACGTGAATGCATAATTACTCAATTAATAACTCCACTTTAAGTACCTGCCCATTAATAAAACTGATATCTCTGAAGTTTGATGGGAAAGAAATTATGGGGACTGATACTCTTTAAACTTTGAATACGGAGCATAACGATACTATCGAAGTCTACGATTTACTATGATGTACATATACATCCTTCAATATATTTTTCAACACATAATAAATGGAAATATTTATAAAACTATTGTTGTTATTATGTGGATTATTGCTGGTGGTAAAAACCACCTCCTACTATGCCTTTTTTATATGGATTTTAAAAAAATCACATTGATCAATTAAAATATTAAAAAAATCAAATAAAGCAAGTAATCAAATTTAATAAAAACCGAATATTTTCTAAAAGCCTTTGGAGAGCTAAGACGATAATACAACCTTTGCACATGTATATTTTAGAATACAATTTTTTTTATCGATAGTGAAACATATTTTAGAAAAAAAATATCAAACAAATTAGTTGGACGTGGATATTATTATATTAAGGATTCATCAAGGTCATAAACCGTAGTATATGATCATTTTGTTTTTATAAATATTGATCATTAATTCATTTTTAAAAAAATGGTTTTTCATAATATAACATAATTTAAAAAATCGTGATTGATTAAAAAATATAAAAAAAAATGTTTAATAACGGTTCAATCTTTATAAATATTGTAACACAAATAATTTAATTTTGTTTTTTTTTAATAACTACATGTTAACTATTCTTTACTACTCATTTGAATAACAATTTGTTTACTGTGCATTTTAACCTTATGCATTTTCTTCATAGATTTCAGCAATCTTCTTAATTTAATTGAGTGAGGAACGCTAGAAACGCGTCCACCCTGGTGACGAAGTCAGCCACTAGTTATTATAACATTTATCCACTTATTCCACAGGAATGACTGGCCCCTAGCTTAGATTAAACAAAAGTGGCAATATACACCCTGAAAATAATAAGGCATCAGGTGAAGATTAATGAAGATGAAGATTAATCAGACATGATTAACTCAGAATTTTGGAAGATAGGAGGTCAATAAGTAGAAAGGGAAATACATTCAATAATTCTACAAGTATGGGAAGAAGAAAGGCTT
Source organism: Acyrthosiphon pisum (assembly GCF_005508785.2). Classification (NCBI taxonomy): domain Eukaryota; kingdom Metazoa; phylum Arthropoda; class Insecta; order Hemiptera; family Aphididae; genus Acyrthosiphon; species Acyrthosiphon pisum. The sequence continues at coordinate 128,156,324 of NC_042493.1, forward strand.
CCAAAGAGTAAGATTGAAACACTTATCAGCCCAATATTCAAAAAAGAAGACCGAGGAAAAGTAGAAAACTACAGGGGGATAACTATATTAAATACGGGATACAAGGTCCTAGCATTAATAATATTAGAAATATTAGAGGTATGTGCTGAAAAAGGCATAGGAAAAGACCAAAGTAGATTCAGGAGAGAAAAATCGACCACAGACCATATATTTGTAGTGAGACAACTAAAGGAAAAGCACTATGAATACGCAAAGGACCTGCAAATGGTGTTCGTGGACTATAAACAGGCTTATGATAGCGTAGACAGGTAAAGTCTATGGGAGCTGCTCAGGGCATTTGACATCCCTATGGAAATTATCAAAATGGCAAAACTATATAACAGTAAAATGTTTAGTAGCGTATAATTTGGGAATGAACTGTCTATGGTTTTTTTAATCAAAAGTGGATTACGACAAGGGGATGCCATGTCACCCATACTTTTTAACATGGCATTAGAATGTTTCGTCCGAGAATTTTCAAACGGAGAAGCCTGGTCACTTGATAGAGTACTGATACTTGCATACGCAGATAATATTATAATCACTGGAAATACTCGAGCAGAAGTTCAAATGAATCTGAAAAAATTAATGAAACATCGACTGACGGTGAAGAAGTTGATCAGTAACTGTGACAGTAGCATTGTATGTTCTAGTAGCAGTAGCTGTGACAGCGGAAACGACAAAAATGGAGTTTGTGCCCATGAGAATTCTTTTCATGTTCAAAAAAAGCAACACGGAAATGATACGATTAAAGATAATCTAAGCACATTAACCGTACTAAAAGCTGATGACAGACAAAAACAGCTATGTCTGTACATCTTATCAGTGAAAATAAATGGATGAAAACTCTAGTAAGGTCAACCTGTTTGCAATATTGTTCGAGAGTAATATTTTAAGTCAACAGTTTGTTAATCAAAAAACCACTTCATAAGATACAAATCACGTATCTAATGGCAGTTGAGTTTAATGCTGTAACCCTATCGTCACATATTGCTTCCCACACCTATATGTATATATATGTGTGTGTACATACATAAATATAAGAAGACTAAACTAGGGAATTGATTTGGGAGACAGCGGTTCAATTCGACTTCAGGAACTCCGCGGAGGCAGTTCAATACGAGTCATCGTTGGAGGGGAATTCACCTTTCAACAACTCCTAGACAACCAACATTTCAAGTCAGGTAAGCAGATCAAAATAATTAATCAAGCAACAAGTAGGTACTGGTATTATGTAAGTAGGATTAATTAAGTAAAGTTACGTTCATTTTATTCCGTATGAAAATTGTAAGCTTAGGGAGTTACGTCTCCGTTGAATTAAATAAATCCATCGATAAATATTTTTTTTTGGTGAATGTTGGTATATTATCTAACACAAGTACAGATGTTTTGATATTATAACCTTTCTCTAGTTTTATAAAAATAAACTCGTAGGTACTATAAAATAATAAAGCCGACATGAAGACAGTATGTATAAATTGACATATTTTAAAGGCTAAAGTACCGTAAACATTTTTTTGTTGCGTAACCCGACATTTATTTCGTAGCATTCCTAGACGATAAGGCTTGCTAACGAAATTCGCGTACAAAGTAATTCGCGTAGTATTTTTTGAGTGTATCTCGTAATTCGAGTGAGTGTATGTCAAATCGTTAAGAGATATTACCAATACAACCGGGAGATGAGCTGTGTTCAAAAAAAACCACAGACAGCCTAGCTGCGCCATTTTAGTTTATTCAGTACGAGACATCGAGAGGCAAGACACGGTAAGAGAGTCTCATATTCTTAATTTAATATTAATATCCAAAATTACGTTTCCCGAGATAATGCATGAGATTAAGCGCAGAGTGTTAGAAAGGGGAAAGTAGAATATTGTCATATCGGTAAACTGCAACGTGAGAGAGATAACATTGTCAGAGCGTACACATATGCAATATACCTCGACCCTATTATCCAGAATATAAAGAGCGGAAAAAAAACGATAAGACTAATTACCAATACTAGAGTTGTTGACATTATTGAAGTGAAATAAAAACAAGTATACAGCATTACCTACATCGTATTAGTGTTATTTTAACACTACGTCGTGTGACACAGTGAAAACGAATAAAATAGATTATGACTGCCAAATTGATAACGAGACGCGGACAGCTCAAAGGCGTATTAACAAGGTTCTGGAGCTACGTATCCGCAGATGATAGCGATGTAGAACAAATTCTTGTTAGAAAAGGAAAAATTGAAGAGGTCTGGCAGGAGTTTAATCAGGTTCAATCTGAATTAGAAATGGATGAGCAAAATGACGGTAAATCGTATTTTCATATTGTGGAAGCAGTTGAAACCGCGAAAATTATAGTCAAGACGTCAAATATCGAAAGCGATAATAAAAATATGAACCGAAAAAACAAGTTCGACAAAAATAGTCTAGCATTCACCACAACAACAGAGATAAAATGGTATGTGTGTAACTCACCACACACAATATATAAATGTTCTACGTTTATAGCATTAACCATCGATAATCGTATTAAAAAGACGACCGAACTCAGTCTTTGTAAAATTTGTTTGCGCCGAACACGAGAAAAAGAAATGTCTTGCGCTCAGGTCAAAACCACCGAGGGTCT
>NC_042493.1:128159031-128201957 GCF_005508785.2 Acyrthosiphon pisum
AACTTTGAATACGGAGCATAACGATACTATCGAAGTCTACTATTTACTATGATGTACATATACATCTTCAATATATTTTCAACACATAATAAAAGAAAATATTTATAAAACTATTGCTGTTATTATGTGAATTATTGCTGGTAGTAAAAACCACCTCCTACCATGGCTTTTTTTTTATGGATTTTAAAAAAATCACATTGATCAAATTAAAATATAATATCAAATAAAGCAAGTAATCAAATTTAATAAAAACCGAATATTTTCTAAAAGCCTTTGGAGAGCTTAGACGATAATACAACCTTGCACATGTACATTTTAGAATACAATTTTTTTTTTATCGATAGTGAAACATATTTTTCAAAAATAATATCAAACAATTAATTAGTTGGATGTGGATATTATTATATTAAGGATTCATCAAGACATAAACCGTAATATATGATACTTTTGTTTGTATAAATATTGATCATTCATTTATTTAAAAAAAAATGGTTTTTCATAATATAACATAATTTAGAAAATCGTGATTGATTAAAAAATATAAAAAAAAATATTTAATAACGGTTCACTCTTTATAAACATTGTAACACAAATAATTTAATTTTGTTTTTTTTTAATAACTACATGTTAACTATTCTTTACTACTCATTTGAATAACAATTTGTTTACTGTGCATTTTAACCTTATGCATTTTCTTCATAGATTTCAGCAATCTTCTTCATTTAATTGAATGAGGAACGCTAGAAACGCGTCCACCTTGGTGACGAAGTCAGCCACTAGTTATTTTAACATTTATCCACTTTAGAACGGAATTATCCGAACTAAAATCAGTGTCAGTCCTCAATTTATGTTCCAATTTGAGGACTGTTTATGTTTGAGATTATCGAATGTTCAATAAATATACATTTATTAGCTTACGAGTTGTTAGACTACGCCAGGGGCTAATTTGTAAGCATTTATTTGCTGAATAACATATCAAATCGTAGCAAACATGACCATGACGTAAACTTTTAAAAATTCTTCATATAAATACTACAGGTACAATACATTTTTTTTTTTTTTTTATAAAAATTAAAACAAATGCAAACCAATGTTATTTCAAATGAGGTAGAGTAGAACAAATAGCTATTAAAAGAAATTAAACACAAATCAACAGATTAATTACAATGTAATAATTATATAAAATATCAAACATTTTTTTTATAAAAAATAATCTGAATGTAGTTGATGTTAAAAACATTATTTCACAATTTTCAGAACCAAATTATACCTCACATTTTTTTGTACAATAAATTAAATATGTTACCTAAAATAATACCGTAAACTTGTGCATACAAAAATTAACTGATCACATCAATCGTACAGTGCAAAGGTGACCAGTCATTATAACAAGACGTTACGTATGTATTAAATTATAACAAAAATATTTTAAACACCATATTATGGTATGTGCTAGGTTGACCATCGATCAAAACTGTAAAGAAGAATATAGTAGGAGGTTAGCTGTGGATTTGTAGAAGAACAGAGGTGATGTCTGGAGTGCCTAAATGGCGAGACATGTGTGGTTAGATAAAGGTTATCACTAATAATAATAAGACTATGATAAAATTATGTTATAAATAAACATTTTTTTATTTTTAATTTAACGAAAATGCCATCAAATTTAAAATTAAAGGTTATGTACAGCATTCCCTGAGTATTTCCCATATTATTTTAATATAGGTAGTATATAATATACAGACAATTACTAAATACAGTGCCAGATAATGACAGTAACGACCGAGATGTCAGAGCTTATTATACAGTAGACCAGGAATGACTGACCCCTAGCCTAGATTAAACAAAAGTGGCAATACACACCCTAAAAATAATAAGGCATCAGGTGAAGACAAGATTAACTCAGAATTTTGGAAAATAGGACGTCAATAAGTAGAAAGGGAAATATATTCAATAATTCTACAAGTATGGGAAGAAGAAAGGCTTGCAAAGAGTTAGATTTAAACACTTATCAGCCCAATATTCAAAAAAGAAGACCGAGTAAAAGTAGAAAATTACAGGGGGATAACTCTATTAAATACGGGATACAAGGTCCTATCATTAATAATATTAGAAATATTAGAGATATGTGCTGAAAAAGGTATAGAAGAATACCAAAGTAGATTCAGGAGAGAAAGATCGACCACAGACCATATATTTGTAGTGAGACAACTAAAGGAAAAGCACTATGAATACGCAAAGGACCTGCAGATGGTGTTCGTGGACTATAAACAAGCTTATGATAGCGTAGACAGGTAAAGGCTATGGGAGCTGCTCAGGGCATTTGACATCCCTATGTAAATTATCGAAATGGCAAAACTATACAACAGTAAAATGTTAGGTAGCGTATAATTTGGGAATGAACTGTCTATGGTTTTTTAATCAAAAGTGGATTACGACAAGGGGATGCCATGTCACCCTTACTTTTTAACATGGCATTAGAATGTTTCGTCCGAGAATTTTCAAACGGAAAAGCCTGGTCACTTGATAGAGTACTGATACTTGCATACGCAGATGATATTATAATCACTGGAAATACTCGTGCAAAAATTCAAATGAATCTGAAAAAATTAATGAATTATCGACTGACGGTGAAGAAGTTGATCAGTATCTGTGACAGTAGCATTGTATGTGCTAGTAGCAGTAGCTGTGACAGCGGAAACGACAAAAATGGAGTTTGTGCCCATGAGAATTCTTTTTCGTGTTCAAAAAAAGCAACACTGAAATTATACGATTAAAGATAATCTAAGCACATTAACCGTACTAAAAGGTGATGACAGACAAAAACAGATATGTCTGTACATCTTATCAGTGACAATAAACGGATTAAAACTCTAGTAAGGTCAACCTGTTTGCAATATTGTTCGAGAGTAATATTTTAAGTCAACAGTTTGTTAATCAAAAAACCACTTCATAAGATACAAATCACGTATCTAATGGCAGTTGAGTTTAATGCTGTACCCCTATCGTCATATATTGCTTCCCACACCTATATGTACATATGTGTGCGTACATAAATAAATAAATAAATATAAGAAGACTAAACTAGGGAATTCTTTTGGGAGACAGCGGTTCAATTCGACTTCACGAACTCCGCGAAGGCAGTTCAATACAAGTCATCGTTGGAGGGGAATTCACCTTTCAACAACTCCTAGACAACCAACATTTCAAGTCAGGCAAGCAGATCAAAGGAATTAATCAAGCAACAAGTAGGTACTGGTATTATGTAAGTAGGATTAATTAAGTAAAGTTAAGTTTATTTTATTCTGTATGAAAATTGTAAGCTTAGGGAGTTACGTCTCCGTTGGATTAAATAAATCCATAGATAAATATTTTTTTTTGGTGAATGTTGGTATATTATGTAACACAAGTACAGATGTTTTGATATTATAACCTTTCTCTCATTTTATAAAAATAAACTTGTAGGTACTATAAAATAATGAAGCCGATCGTTATAAACTGTGTGAAAGATTTTTATTTTCATATTAGGAAAACGTATAATTAATATAAAAAAACAACAATCATACTTCATGGAAGAACTAAAAAGAATTCTGAGCACTGAAGTACCTACAAATGTACGAACTTAAGGATAATGACATGAAGACGGTATGTATAAATTGACATATTTTAAAGGCTAACAAAAAATTAAATTAACTTTTTGAATTTAAGGAATTAAATAAAATTACTAGTAATATTGAGTTATTCATGAAGGATCACTTTAAAGGAGAATGTAGAGCTTAATACGTACTCTAAAGCCATATTCTATGTACAGTACTTCAGCTGCACGAAGTTATTAGTATTATACCGATTGACGATTGTGTCAGTACTGATGCAATAAATTATAATTGCGATCAATTGGCTTGCGAAAAATTGCTTGAGGTCAATTGTCGCGCGGTCAATTGCTTACGATTAATTGACGGTCCACCGAATTTATAAAAGTTACGATAGAAAAGTTGTAAGACAAAAGTCTAGGATTTTTGATAAGGAGTCAAATATACTTCAACCGGTGAAAATATAGAAGACGTTAAAAAACAATCAAATGAGAATAAATCACAAACAGCTAAAATGTACTCACATATAGATTCAATCATTAGCATTCAACCAGCCAACATTATCCTCCTAAGCAAAATTTTATTTTGATTCATATAAACCCTTATACATGCGAGAAAGAAAAATTTTATTTTCCTGCCGAAATATCCATGGCTGAGTTTTCTTTAGAAAAAGGCTTGATACGCATGTTCATCAGCTAGTTGGATTTGATCAAGTCAGGACAAATTCTCCGCGAGCTCCTACAGCAGATATTAATAATCATGCTGCTAAAAATCATAAAATAAACGTTTCTCAATGTTTCCCAATAATTACTGAGAAATATTATGAAAAATGATTAATTTTTTTTTTAAACTAATGTTGAAATGATTGATAATTATTTAGGTTTTATCATGAACAAAAAAGTTGATGTATCTGCTCTGAATGACTTAGCATAAGACCTGCCACCAGTCTATACCGCACATACACACATTGGGAATGAACTGATGATTACTAGATCGAGTTTATCCATGTTATTCAAAAGTGCAGTAAGGGATGCAGAAAGAACTGATGATATTATTAACGTTTCCTATTTGGATTACCTATTTATGAAACTGAAAAATACATGTTATGAAGTTAAACGTCCAGGTGATTTAGCTTTACCTTCTACTGCTATGGCTACCGATAGCTTATCATAAGATGTGTTAAGTACAATTAAAACAATTGGTTGTAGTTTTCATAAAAACAGTTTACTCTACGAAATACCACCCACAATCAAATCCAGTGGAGAGATATAACAGAGAAATCGGGAGACTACTGTGAACGTATTGCCACGACCAACCCTCAAAATTCGTTCGTTATCACCCATTTCACCAAGTATGTTAAACATAACACGGCCCCGGGTACTCCCTGAATATGACTTACTCATTTTCAGGAGGTTATTAAATACAACACAACCCCACCAAAATGAAACTGATCGGGCTGAGGATGGTTACAAGGACATCCTGGACATTCATATTTTTACACTTGAAGGAGAATGTTACAAGGACGGTGCTGACGAGATTTTGAATCTCCATATGGATCCCTATGAAAGCCGCGAAAGAGAATTTCGAAAAAACTAATTTTTTTATATTATTATTATTTTATATTAATTAGTTTTTTTAAATAAATATATTATGAATTACAATAAACCTAATATTATAATTTTATAATATTTATAATATTTTTATTTTTATAACTATTTTTATTGACATGTGCTTTAAAAAATCGAAATACTCTGGACAATTAGGAATGGACCGCTTTCTTGGAAAGATAAAAACAAATGCTTGCTTAAAAATTGCTGAGCAGTATAATTCTCATTTTCACATTTATAGACAATATATATTTATGTAATATTTATGTTTGTTTTTCATCTTTTCTTGTTTGTATTTTTTTTGAGTTGAATAAATTATTATTATTATTATATAGAAATCATGTAATATACTAATTATTGATATATTACCACTTTAAAAAAGTGTAAATTGAATTGTGGAATTTTAAACGTCTCGATTTTCTATCCAAAATTTAATTAAGATAAATTAGCGACTGTTATTCAAAAACCAATATGGAATATGCCAGAATATAAAGCAAATACAAATATCAAAACTATTACAAATAATGAAGACAACTTTCCTCCCCTTGGTTATTCGAAAAGTATTCAAATAAATGATCTTGTACCAGTAATAAACAGCTGATCTAAGAATACAGGTCGTGTGTAACGGTACACCGATCACGCATTATAAGTTTGAGAAACAGTGAGAAAACCACGTGACCACGTGTGTATTCGTATACTGGTCCCGAGTTAGCCAGATCGTATACCGAATTCGTTTTTCAGTATAACACGTCGAGACATGTTAAGTGGCCATCAAATTAAAAGTAATTTCGGGTAACAAATTACCAAGATCTATCGTTCTCGTGTACATTTGTTATGCACTTTGCGCTCGTAAACGTACCGTAAACATTTTTTTGTTGCGTAACCCGACATTTATTTCGTAGCATTCCTAGACGATAAGGCTTGCTAACGAAATTCGCGTACAAAGTAATTCTCGTAGTATTTTTTGAGTGTATCTCGTCATTCGAGTGAGTGTATGTCAAATCATTAAGAGATATTACCAATACAACCGGGAGATGTGCTGCGTTCAAAAAAAACTACAGACAGCCTAGCTGCGCCATTTTGGTTTATTCAGTACGAGACATCGAGAGGCAAGACCAGGTAAGAGAGTCTCATATCCTTAATTTAATATTAATATCCAAAATTACGTTTCCCGAGATAATGCATGAGAGTTATCGCAGAGTGTTAGGAGGGGGAAAGTAGAATATTGTCATATCGGTAAGCTGCAACGTGAGAGAGATAACATTGTCAGAGCATACACATATGCAATATACCTCGACCCTATTATCCAGAATATAAAGAGCGGAGAAAAAAGATAAGACCAATTACCAATACTAGAGTTGTTGACATTATCGAAGTGATATAAAAACAAGTATACAGCATTAGCTACATCGTATTAGTGTTATTTTAACACTACGTCGTGTGACAACAGTGAAAACGAATAAAATAGATTATGACTGCCTAATTGATAACGAGACGCGGACAGCTCAAAGGCGTATTAACAAGGTTCTGGAGCTACGTATCCGCAGATGATAGCGATGTAGAACAAATTCTTGTTAGAAAAGGAAAAATTGAAGAGGTCTGGCAGGAGTTTAATCAGGTTCAATCTGAATTAGAAATGGATGAGCAAAATGACGGTGACGAACTGTGTAATTATAGAACAGAGTTTGAAGAATCATATTTCAAAGTGGTCACTATGGCCAGTAAAAATATTCAATACGAACAAAATAGTATTAGGACTAGCAGTCAACAGGAATATTATCTAAAGGAAGAAAGCAGTAAAAAGGAAGCTAACAAGCCACCCCGTTTATAAAATTACCCGCTTTAAATATTCCTATATTTTCGGGCTCATACACCGAGTGGGCATCGTTTTACGACATATATACTTCCTTAGTACACATTAACGACAACCTACCCGTAATACAAACATTTTTCCACCTTCGATCGTCATTATTGGAGGCTGCGGCCGATTGCATAAAAAATATTGAAACGACGTCAGATAACTACGAAATTGTGTGGACTAATTTGATTACGCGTTACAATAATAAGAAATTGTTGGTGCAAACTCACGTCAAAGCTATATGTGACTTGCCAACAATAAAGAATAAACCTTCAACGAGTTTACGGCAATTTTTGGACGCGTTACATAATCATTTATCGGCATTGAAAGTACTTGGTCAACGACCTGATGAGTGGGGCCCTTTATTACTGCACATTATAAATACAAAGTTGGACGCCGATACGATCGGTGAGTGGGAAACAAAAACCCCGCGAAATTACTAAAGTTGCCGAGCTATTTGAATCTCTGGAATCGTGTTTTCATATTGTGGAAGTAGTTGAAACCGCGAAAATTATAGTCAGGACGTCAAATATCGGAAGCGATAATAAAAATATGAACCAAAAAAACAAGTTCGACAAAAATAGTCTAGCTTTCACCACAACAACAGAGATAAAATGTTATGTGTGTAACTCACCACACACAATATATAAATGTTCTACGTTTATAGCATTAACCATCGATAATCGTATTAAAAAGACGACCGAACTCGGTCTTTGTAAAATTTGTTTGCGCCGGCACGAGAAAAAGAAATGTCTTGCGCTCGGGTCAAAACCACCGAGGGTCTATATAAACGCGCTGTAAAGCAGTTAATATGTCCGCTGCCTTTCGAAGGTAACACAAATGTAACATAATAACATGTATTAAAAAAAAAAAATATATGTATCTGTTTGTTTAATTATTTTTTTTGTATTTGTCAAAAAAAAATGTATTTCAATTTTTTTTTTTTATTTTTACTAAATAATTTTTTTTGTATATCGTGTTGAAAATTAATATTTCAAGGCGGGCGGTATGTAGTTGACGGTCTATCTATTATTATTTTGCTAGACGCGCGATTCGGGATACAAAGAAGTTATCCGCGCCGCCGTATCATAGCGGTGATACTAAATAGTTATCGCAAACCAGTCGAGTCGAGTATCGAGTGCTCTACGGCAACGCGACCGACGCGTACCGTCCGTCTAGACGAAAATATGATAATTATAATGTTTTTTTGTATAAGTTTTCTTAGTGTAAAACAAAATCGCTTATACAGTCCACATAAAAACAATAGTTTTATTTTCGTATACAAAACACATTTAATTTCTATCATTTAAAACTGGTTATTTTAATGCAATAAAAATAAGGAAATTCATGCATAGATATGTATTGAAATTTTACAAAAAAAAAATGTATTAATATTAATAAACATTATTTCAAATCAATTGTCTAGTCTAATATAAAGGCAAATTGTGTAGAAACATTATAATACTACCTGTGTAAATATGAATTTTATTTTTAAAATATATTATTTCTAATCTGGGGTGGAGGTTGCAGGTGACTTGAATAGTAACTTTGTTTTAAAGAGGTCTAACTTCATAATTTGGTACTAAAGACTAAGAAAACAGTTAATATTTTATATATATGATCATTATATATATATATATATATATATATATGTCATGTAACATATTTATATTTATAATTGTTACAGTATCACGGACAATATTATTGACAATAGCAGCGGAAAACCAACTTGGCAATTGTGTCAACGAGAATTATATTTACTTTTAGACGATTGCGTGGAAAAGTCATTACCCGTACTTCATATTTTAGTCGAGGAGTCGACTTGAAAGCTGTAAAGTCGAGGAAATGTGAATAAATGGCTTACCGGTTTGCAGTGCCGTTCAACGCTACACAGTGGATAGGTACACTCATCGTTAGTATCATAGTTTCAGCGCAGCAGTTGGAGCTTCTAGTCAGGACATCGGTGAAGTGGATGTAATTTGTAGATTGCGTTGGTGGTTTTTACTATGGTACCGTTGCCGTTGTGGTCACGCCACAACACTCAAATATTACTTAACATCCAAACCAGTTTTTAGATACTGTGTGCTGTAAACAATAAAATTAGTATAAGTTAGCAGTTTACATTTTAAACACTATAACACTATATAATTTAATATTATCATTCAATTTTAATATGTTTCAATGTTTCCTAGAGTTATTACATTTATATACAACATATTTATTAAATAAATCGACAGCCTATAATACCGAGACAAATAGAGAAGTTCTGCAGTGCAAATTCGTACATGAGTAATATATCAAACACTATTTACGTAAGATGACAACCGAGATTAAATCACAACAGTGTCCAATACATTTGGTTAACAAAGTGTATGTATTATAATACGTCGCAAAACAATTTCGATTTCGTGGAAAATAGTGCGAACAAATTCACAATTCATGTATTTCTAATAAGTAAACATATTATTCGCATGACGTGTGGTGAGTGGCCAAACACAATCGAAGTGCGAAAAACACAAGAACGCATGCGGTTGTGACGTCTGAAATGAATCAACAGTTGAAGAGTTATTCATAATAAATACTAGATGGGTAATTTAATCATTGGTAAATTAACATAAACGACAATTAAAACCTATTAACTGAGAGTTAGGTATATTCAACTGAAATCAGTGGTCCAAAATCTATAATTTATTGAAAAAAATATGTAATTCAGAAAACTTTACGTCGTTACGGTTTCCGAACGCACAAGATAAACTCTCCAGGTTATAGCAGCCTAACGCGTGTTTCACATAATATAATAGATACCTATTATTAACGGCCAAAGAAAGCAATCGATACTTTTGTCTAGGTTATATAAACCCATTACGTGAAACGCGTGGGTATTTGAATAATATAAATACAGGTATCAAATAAATTGAAAAATAATACGTGTGTAAATAATTAAAATTAATATTCACAAATGCCAAAAAATTGGATTAATTAAATTGGGAAACACACGCCTTACCTACCGAGACACAATTTGTGTAGCCATCGGTCAAAAGTTCAACACTTAAGCTATGTGTCAACTGAGCGATGTAAACGGATATATTCGATATACATCGATATAATTGTATATAATTATACACACTGTTTAAACTTTAATTGGAGTTTATTCAATGATTCTGACTGTTATTATTATTATTACATTATTATAATGTATGTTTGAATAATACATTAATTATTTAAATCAAACTACAAAGTTGTGTTTACATTAAGCAATATACCTAAGTTATTAAGGACCAAACAATATGTCTTCATTAATATAATGCAATAAATAAAACAAAACAAAAAGGACAGTATATATCAGTTGTGCGTTGGAACGACGACCTACTGAAATATAGTGAACGCTAATTTTAAAGTGTACCCACCGAATTTGCGTACAAACCGCATATCCACGGGTTTCAAAGGAAATGAACTTAACAAATAAAGCACAAACGGCAATTGAAAAAAGGAAACGAATCGAGAAAAACGAAAAAAGCAATATTACCGACCGATGCTGGCCACAATTGCGATGGCTATGGACCGATATCACGTACAGACCACACAGTTTGGAGGGACAACCTGATAAAAACAGCCGTGAAACTCGACGGCGACGGCAATGTGACCATCAGGTATTGCCCACACTCAAAACTATAATGGCGTATGGTAGTTGTCGTGTGATAGTAGTGGACTGTAAGGCGGAAAGGTAATAGAAAAATAGAAAAGGAATATATATGATAGTATGAGTTACAATTTTATTGTAATGGTCGGTAAAAAATAATCCTATGCACTTAAAAAAAGTGTTAGTAAATATATATGCACGCTCACGTTATGAACGGCAAAAATAAATGTGTAGAAAAAAAATAGCAGTTTAAAAAAATAATAATTCAAACTTCGCGAATAAATAAATACGGTAAGTAGGTGAACAACAAAATATATAGTACGTGTGTACGACCTGATAGAGGCGAGACTGATAGCGGCGGGTGTTGACAACCGATGGTGCTACCGTTGTCCCGGTACGACGATGGTTAACAGCCTACTGAAGGTGGTTGACCGGGCTGCGACGACACACCACAGCGTCGAATTGGACCAAAAAAGGCTGACAGACGAACGACTCAACACGTGAGAAACGTGGCGGATCGCACTGCGCACACAGCGGGCGGGCGATAACGGCGGAACACTACGGTTTTGAGACGGGCGGTCACAACACGCGATTTAGATGTCAGTAATACTATGTAGCAGTGTGGCAAGTATGTGCTCGACAGCGTTGGCGGGTGTGTGTGTGTTTGTGTTTGCGTTGGAGCCGATGATATGCATACAGTATAATAAAGTGAAGCCAGCTTCTTTCGTAATGATAATATTATTTGGATATAATATTATTAATTGATTTCATTCAATATCAGCTGTTGAATTTTCGAATTTATATTACGGACTGACCGATAATAATTATTATTATTATTGTACAGCAGTGGATATTTTAAGGAATTATCACTGGGCTACATTAAAAAAAATTCCACCTTGACTATAAAAAAATTAAACTATATGGTATTGTGTGTTTGAAAGTATATTAGAGTTGATAAGTGCATGGAATTTATAGGTATAAATATATGTATCGTATACTGATGATGTGTTTTATTGATATATAAATATATTTATGTAAATTGTATAATATATCTATGACTTGGGAGTGTGATGATGATGTGTGATATATTCCTATGCATAACGTAGGCTTTAACGAGGTGTTAATTCGTATGTGATTATATAATGGAAAAACTCTATAATATTTTTAGATATTCAATATTTCAAAAAGTGTAAATCTCTTTGAAAATCTTTTTTTACATAGTTTCATATCGCTTATAAAGCAACGTTTTTATTAAAAAAATTATAATTTTATATATTTTTTATCCTTATAATCTTAAAGTTCCTTACTTTTTGGAATGACAACATAGGGTTTTAATTTTATATTCCAAAGCAGAATATTTTTCTTAGTATTTTGATACATGAAAATCGAATTTGGGATGAGTAGTTTATGAGTTATTAGTATTTGAAGTTTTGCTGAGCGGAGTGGAGTGGTACGGGGTTAACCTGCGAAATGTTTGTCCACTTCTCCACTCATCAAAACTTTGAATATTTATAACTAATAAATAATAAAGCGAATAAATAAATACGGTAGGTAGGTAAACAACAAAATATAATATAGTAAGTGTGTACGACCTGATAGATGCGAGACTGATAGCGGCGGGTGTTGACGACACAACCCAGCGTCGAATTGGACCAAAAACAGCTGACAGACGGCCGACTCAACACGTGAGAAACGTGGCGGATCGCACTGCGCACACAGCGGGCGGGCGATAACGGCGGAACACTACGGTTTTGAGACGGGCGGCCACAACACGCGATTTGTGTGTGCAACGAGGGGCACGACACGGAACAAATTATTAGCACAGACGGCTCGATCGCACGAAAACCAAGATGGCGTTATTGACGACGACGGCGCGCCGGTTCGCAATAGTCACAGAAATCGATTCTCGTACCAAACACACACATCGGTGGATTTTAAAACAAAAGAACTATTTGTGAATAGAGGAGTGACGGGGATGATAAAATGTAAAAAATGTGAAAAACGGCGTAAAAAGCATAACATTTTTCGACAAGGGTTTTATTTTCGTAAAATTTAAAAACCAACCGACCGCCGCCGCGGCGAAGGTACGCGATTGGACGCGCTGAAGAATCTACGGTAATGGGTCGGGAAGACCGCGGAGACGGAGCGGTGCTTAATTTTTTACGCCATGGGTTCATTATAGCCGGCGTGTTCCGTTCCATTGGTACACTATACCTAGGGGCGCCACGGTTCTCGGAATTTTCATTTTATATTTTTAGAAGTAGAATATAATATAGTATTATGAATAATAAATGGACAATAATTTTAAATCACAAGGTATGTTTAGTATTAATATATTTTATCACACTTACGGTGGTGAGACGGAATCCTTGCAAGTGTGAAAAGGACATGGTGAATCATCGACTGGTCTGGCCGTCACGATCGAAGCAAAATAATAATTGTTGCAAAATGAGCGGTGCTGGATCTGGTGACACGCAACATCTCAACACTCCGGTGAACTAGCTACTGAAGGGCGTACGCGTGGAGGTATAATATACACCGTTGCCAAGTGCCGACCACTAGCGCGCCATCGAATCTCTCGTATGGTGGGGGGGGGGGGGGGGATAAATTTCAGTAATATTATGTAGCAGTGTGGCAAGTATGTGCTCGACAGCGTTGGCGTGTGTGTGTGTGTTTGTGTTTGCGTTGGAGCCGATGATATGCATACAGTATAATAAAGTGAAGCCGGCTTCTTTCGTAATGATAATATTATTTGGATATAATATTATTAATTTTTTTCATTCAATATCAGCTGTTGAATTTTCGAATTTATATTACGGACTGACCGATAATAATTATTATTATTATTGTACAGCAGTGGATATTTTAAGGAATTATCACTGGGCTACATTAAAAAAAATTCCACCTTGACTATAAAAAAATTAAACTATATGGTATTGTGTGTTTGAAAGTATATTAGAGTTGATAAGTGCATGGAATTTATAGGTATAAATATATGTATCGTATACTGATGATGTGTTTTATTGATATATAAATATATTTATGTAAATTGTATAATATATCTATGACTTGGGAGTGTGATGATGATGTGTGATATATTCCTATGCATAACGTAGGCTTTAACGAGGTGTTAATTCGTATGTGATTATATAATGGAAAAACTCTATAATATTTTTAGATATTCAATATTTCAAAAAGTGTAAATCTCTTTGAAAATCTTTTTTTACATAGTTTCATATCGCTTATAAAGCAACGTTTTTATTAAAAAAAATTATAATTTTATATATTTTTTATCCTTATAATCTTAAAGTTCCTTACTTTTTGGAATGACAACATAGGGTTTTAATTTTATATTCCAAAGCAGAATATTTTTCTTAGTATTTTGATACATGAAAATCGAATTTGGGATGAGTAGTTTATGAGTTATAAGTATTTGAAGTTTTGCTGAGCGGAGTGGAGTGGTACGGGGTTAACCTGCGAAATGTTTGTCCACTTCTCCACTCATCAAAACTTTGAATATTTATAACTCATTAACTACTCACTCCAAATTCAATTATTATGAACAAAAATTTAAACTACATTTTTTTTTTAAATATTTTCATAAATTTAACGTTTCAATTTTTATTTCCCATAAATAAATATCATGATCGTTAATCACAATAATTTCTGAATTCACAATTTTTCACAGCCAATGATAATAATATACTTTGGTAGCATGGTCACATAATTATTCTGTGCCATGGTAGGCGATACTGATATGAAAATGAACATAACCTAAAATAATAAAATGTTAACCACAGTAGTAATTGTTTAGTGGTGACATCAGCTATTAACAACACCTTAATTAATATAATATAGACCAATAAACAATATAGGACAATAAACTGAGCGCATTTTAGAGACTCTGCCCTGCCAACAATGCTAGGGAATCATATAACTGAGAAATAAAGAAGAAAGAACACAAAATAGTAATCATGGAGGAAATTATAGACCTATAAACATAGTTTTCTGTGATAATGGTAATAATATGGTTATGCGGAGAGTTTACTGAATTGTTACGTAAGTTGTCCCACGCTTCTCGAAGTCGTATAGCACGTTTATCATCATAATATTAAATTTTTTTAAAACATATTATTTTGAATTTTCGTTATTCAATTTTGGTATTGCCAATAGAGAAACAAAGAAATACTGTAGTTTCTTACACTGTTTAAGATATACATAAATATATTTCTTAAACCATGGTTTTTATGAATTATCAGCCATCAGGCAGATATTCTGTGGTATTGTTTTTTGCTGTCAGGGCCTGATAATCAGTTATTCAGGCAATCTGTTGCTAGCGGAAAGCGGAACGTGCACCATAAAATATTAGTCGTGAAACTATCGGTACACCTGTGGATATTCTAAGGAATTATCACTGGGCGACATTAAAAAAAATTTCACCTTGACTATAAAAAAATTAAAGTAAAAATGAATACACAACACATAAATAATTACAAATAATTTATGAATTAGGTAAATTAATTTTTTTAATTACTAAAAATGGAATCAATATTGTTAATACAAGTTAAGATACTTTTATTTTATAAGATACTTAAATAACGAGTTACATTTTTTCCGTTTTACTTAGTAACTTATGTCTTTTGAGTTAATTTATTTTATTGTCACGTTAAGTTAATTATAGTCCTAAACCACAGATTCAAAACTATGCCATTTTGTAAAAATGAATTTAAAAAAACATATGTAATTATAATCCGAAATTTTATATTAATTAATAAAAAGTAGTTCATAATTTATAATAATTATTATATTGAATATTCACAGAAATTCACAGAATATTAATAATATTATACCAATACGTAATACCATTGATTGTAAATAGGTACTACTATTTTTACTAGTCTGTATTTATAATCAATGGGCAATGGTAATACGTTAGGTAGGTATAATATTATGCAATTATATATATTTCATTTAGTATTATTGTATTTTGTAATATATTATAATTATTGAAAATAGGTACTGTAATTAGTTTAAATCCAAATATAAGATATCAGATTTTAAATTATTTTATACTTACCAAAAGACGAAAATCGCGTTGTCGTCGTAATACTGTATGATGTATTACTTTGAAGGCTTTAAAACATTTTAACTGTTTTGTGGTTCAAACTTTCAAAGTGAAATAATTATTTAGATAAAAGTTTGTAGGAACAAGGACTAAAAAAAATCAAAAATAATGTAAACATAAGTACCTACATTATTGTGTAACGTATTATATTATTATAATATTTGGCGTATCGTATTTTTTTTTTTTACCATATTTTAGATTAAGATATAAATTATTAGGGTCAGTGCTGCTGATACGATCTACCCACCCATCCAAGGAAAATGTCCATAGTTTCAGCTATGATTCAAATATCTACTAGAGTACTGTAGAGAAAGAAGGGGTATTCAAACTGTGCGTCGCGTCTCCCTGGGGCGTCTTTAGAGTTGTCAAAGGGGGCTGCGTCAAAACACTGGAAACTAAAATTAATGTAGGTCATGTACCTGTAATTATTAATATAAATATTAAGTAATATAAGTAATTATGGAAACAATAATTAAACCTATTACTCGACTATTTTATGTTCTATTTCTAGTACTAAAGTCACTGTTATCATCACACATATTGACTATAATATTGTAGGTTAGGCTATCCGTATTGTTTCAATTTGTTCATATTAATTTGGAAGCCGTAAATATATTTTGAACACACCTCTGCTCTAGAGTGTAATGTATATATTAAAACAAACTAAACAATCACATTTTGGTATCGCATATAGGTATACTTAATGTTATTTATATAAATATAACAAATAAATAAATAATTTCCAGTTCTATGAACTTACTTCATAGTTTATACAGTTAAGTTGGACGTATACGCAAATGGCAGGGGAGCTTGATGATGGTCTAAGCCCTCCCCACAAAAAAAAATCATTAGTTTTACGCCACATTGGAATTAATTTATGAAATATTTTTAGTCTTTACATAAAAATCTTCAGCCACCCGCCATAAATCTCAAACACTATTTACGCCAATATATTCATACCAGGTTTAAAAACCATCGATTTAGCATCGTTTAAAATTTACCGACAAATACCAAACGGGGCAATATGAGAGGATTTATATAATGCTATACAATACACTTAGATATAATACCGAGTACTATAAAATATATTATAAACCTACAAGTTCTTCGATATGTGGTTGAGACGGCGTACTATCTGAGCAATATATATCTCGGGAAATTATGTAATTTGTTAATATTTTAATTTTTATATTTAAAAATTCTGAAAATTATAGAAAAATTTAATTACAAGGTAACGACGGTTGAAAAACACACATGTTCCGAAGTATTTCTAAGTCCACGATTAAATGTAATATGATTTATATTGTATATATTACCAATATATACAGAATACGCATTAAAAAAATTTGAGAACCACTGCTATAGCCTATAAACCGTTCCAATTTCCAGTTTATATCAGAATACATGTTTATGCACTCCTAAAATGACGCCCCTTGGCAGCTGTTGCCTGTGTTCGCCCGGGTTCTCGGTCGTATACGTGTGGTAAATTTTGTCGAAGGTCATGTTCTCGTAATGGTATGAAACCCAAGAAAATACACAAAAAAAAGAGGGTATAGATAATATAACTATAAATATAATAAAAGATGAGTGCATTAAAGAAACAACTGCCAGCAATATATTAATCCGAAGCGAGACCTATTCCTACGCCCGCCGCTAATCCGAATGCCCCCATTATAAAAATAACAATAATGACAGTAAATTATATACCTACTTTCCTTATACCGAATCGTTTGGCAGCGCCATAAGCCGCCCGTCAGTCCGTCGCCACTATAGAAACGACTCGTCGTTGAGTGTTATATACAATTCAAAGAAACTAATAAATTACATGAAAAAAAAACTTATAATATACGAAATAACGTGTTTAGGATTGAAAAGTATTTATGGGAATATGACAGAGCCTGATTATGGGCAAATTTAAATTCCTAAACGAAACTTAGCGGATAAAAAAATACTAGAGTTAGTTCCTATACATTGTAAAAAATGATATAATATTATGTAATTTCCTACAACATAAAAAAAATAAATCTAAGTTAGTTACTACACTAAATAACGTTTAGGTACCTTTGATTATTGGTGTGTGATAAGGCCAGCAGAGAGTGATAACTGATAAGACTCACTTCTTAGAGGTTAAGAAATACAATACAAAATAATGTGATTTATTAAATAAAAGAAAATAATGTAACATGTAATAAGAAATAATGTAGATACAATTATTCATATTAAAGAAACAAATATACAAAACAAACATGGTGCAGTCGGTAGGAATAATATATTAATAATAATATATAATAATATTGGAATAATATATTACCTATAGGCTTTATTATTAAATTATCTAAATTATTACTTTTATAATAAAATTAAGGAAAACCAGGAACTTATACGCAAAATTGGTTTTCGGCAAAATCAATTTTGGTTTTTGGTGTAACTCTAAAAGAAATTACCATGCATACCTGAAGTTTTTACTGATTGTTCATATTACTATACACGATAACATTTTCAAATTATTTTGATTTATTTTAAATTTTTTACGGACATTTTCAGTCTCCAATTTTTTTAGTTTTTTTTTCAATGAATGTTTCTTGGGTAAAAAAGCTTGAAAATTTAATGCAAGACTTTTAATATATTGTTACAATGGCCTTTGAAAAATATACCTTATCCAAATTTCAAACATTAAAAACAACGTAAACTATAAAATATAACAAACATTATCATAACTAACAACTATGTTTATTTAGGCATAATAATTAAATACTAATTAATCATTATAGATACAGTTAAGTGTACTATTTATTTATTTCACAAACTCACAACATAAATCTTAGGCACGTGAAAATAAAATCTCAATACATGAGGACCACAATTACATTTGGGTTTAATTTTTAACGTAGGTATTTACATATTACGTTGGGTAGAAAAATAATATACCTATATTTAGACCAGGGACAATAATAAATTTATTTATATGAACGAAAATAGATGTTTAGTATTATATTAAATTATATTTTAATAAAATATTGATTTGAAAACATATTGTAATTATTATACTAAATAATTAAAACCCGTGTATTATATAAATACAAAAATCTTTAACATTCAGCTACCTACCCATAGTATTATTTTATTTATATTAGGTAAAACTGTGTCTAAACTATTATATAAATGCCTATTTATGTGCAAGAAACTATTACATTTTATAGGTACCTACATACTTACTATCTTAATCACAGATTACCATCTATACAAATTAATAATATTACTGTCATTGTAATAAATAATTATACAAACTCACCCATGAATGTTTGAACTTAAAAAACTATTTATACAAAAATTTGCGGATTAACAACACGTATGGAATAATAACAAACGTACAACTTAATAACTATAATTTACCAAAGTAGGTATATTTTAAAAAAACATTTAAGGTAATGATATTACAATACTTTACGTCGTATGTTTTATCATAATTTCTATTGTTTTAAAATTACAGATATAACTCCGATTCTTTTAAGTACTGTTAAAAAAATAATTCAAAATCCAAATTTATTTTAAAGAATATAAGTATTAGTTACCTAATTATAAATTACATGTTGTAAAATGTAAACAGGTACCTAGATTAAAAAAGCCTAGGATAATATAAATATTTAACACTAAATAAAATAAACATTTCGATGTCAAATGCACATATAAGTGATAACAACTAATCAATTTTAAATGTGGTCAAGAGATTAAAGAAAAATATCCAAAGAAATTATATACAAAAAAAGGAAACTAAATCATATTTTATTACCATCCAAGCACAAAATTCGTTTCATTCAACAAATAAATTGCAAATGAAACTTTTATTTTACATTTTAGATTTTTAAAGCGATGAATGTATGGATTTTGCAATGATGTGTTTTTATTCATAATTAATTTTTTTTTGTGTGTCTGTTATCACCTTTTAGGACAGTAAAAAAGCTTAAATTATCTTCGGCAGTATATTATCTAATACAAAAATGAACGTAATTGGTAGTTTTTGAAATGTTTTTAAAATTTGTTTTTGACAAAATCGTGAATATTGAATAGAAAGCTCCTGATATATTGTTACAACAGAAATTTAAAAATATTAAAAATACAGTCAAAAATTGTACTTTCTTGATTTTTAATCAAGTAATTATGGTATTTGAAATGAACCAAGTATGAATTTTGAAAACTTCAAGAATTTGTGTTAAATAGGAAAATAATGAAAAATGTAACTCAGTAGGTGGATAAGTAGGTGGTAATTTAGTAGCTTTAATATAAAATATTAACGAGAGGGATTTGATATCACACCCAAGCGGTATAACTAATTGAATCCATAAAAACGTCGGCGTGAACAGTCCCAAAATTTCTTTTTTTTTAACTTGGGTTGTCGAATTAGTAATATAGTTTGGCCGTGTGGGTATTTATTAATTTTCCCCCGAAATTCTCGCTGATAAGAAAAATAAACCATTTCTAATTTATATGATAATATGACGCATGGGGTACAGTCAATTGGTCGTCTGAAATTGGTCGTTTGATAAATTATTCGTTTTCAAAATTATATGTATTTTATGTAAAAATAATATTTGGTCATAATTTTTCTCAAATTAATATGTAATAATATGTGTAAAAATAATTATTAGTTATAAAAAAGCGGGTGAGTGGATGTCGCTCTACTGTGCAGTAGATTGTAATTGGGTTTCTGTATAATGGAATGCATTAAATTTGAACTCAATGATGCCATATCATTGTATACGAAAAACGATTCTGAGCGGGGACGGTTCATCGTTCTGGATATTTTATATTGTTATTATATTTTATTAAAGCTTATATTATGTTGATTTAATATTATAAATTACAACAAAAAAACTAAAATCGTTATTTTTATTTTTATTCGTTTGTATGGTGAAAACAAATCGATGGAATTAAAATCCAATTTTTAGCGGTTTTTTGTAATTTGTCAGTGGTTCTTCCCGTGGTAGGGGGCTGCAGTGTATCATTTTTTAAGGAGTACTATTTAGGCAATTCGTATACATGTACATTTGGGCTACGTCTATGTGCCAGAAGTAAATGAACACTAATGTGTGTAATCAGTTATTACTAGGGCTCGGATTTATATGTAAATACATATTTTCTCTGTGACATGATAAACTAATTTCGGCAAGTGATAAATTTGTTTCACAAAATTTTTGATAAAACGAGCTATATTTCATTCAACATATTTTTACATATTTTGTCATAAATACATGTTTTTACATATTTCACAATTATGCAATTTTTTCTCACTTATTTATACAATTATACTGTTTTAATGTCTTTTCTTCAGATTTAGAATAATTGAAAGGTTATCATAACTATATATTATATCGATAATCTTTTGAATTCGAAAATTTAAATGTGCAGGTTATTATTAATTGTAATCAAGATAACTAGATAACTATAGATAAATATGCATTTTTTATTACATTTTATTTTATTATTAATTATTATTAAGATTTTATGACAATATCGGCGATCTTTTGGTTTGGAAAATTTAAAAATGATTGTTAATTAATGTTTGTAATCAATATAATTAGATAAATATACATTTTTTATTACATTTTATTATATTATTAATTATTATTTTTTTTTTCGATAATACATATTTTGAATTCTTTAACACATATTTATGTACATATTTTTATTGTATAAATACATATTTTGGTTATATAAATACATATAAATCCGAGCCCTAGTTATTACAATGCCACCCGCCCATTTCACAAAATACGGATTCCTGGAACTACGGTAGTAATAATAATAATAATTATTATTATTATTATTATTATAATTCTTATAATATCTACTACCTACTTACTAAAAATTTAAAAAATATAATACAATTAATAAAAATGCTAAACAGCCTTCTCGAAGACCAGTTAATTAATGATAACTTATGGTTTATATATTGAATTTTAAATGAAAGATTAACTATTAATAATATAATTTTCTTCAATTCAATAATACTAAGCAGAGCATAATATTCAGTATATAATAATATAGTATATTATACGAATTTTTGTAACCAATGAAAAAAGTGAAAAAAATTTTCTTTTACTAAAATATTTACCACATTATTCTCTATCTATATTTTAAGTTTATTATTAATAAATTATTAAGATTGGTTTGTGTTAATAAAACAAAAAATAACAACATAACCAGAATCTACGCTCCACACTCAGGATCTAACATTTTGATCGATAAAAACTTATATATTCTATTAAAAAATATAAACTTCTAATAATATTTTTATTAAAATTGTACCTATGATACTTATTCTTGATAATACGCATTTGTAAATACATTTCAATTATTATAGGCCTGCACTGTAAGCATAACGTATTGTCACACATGATGGTACAACAAAATTAGTTATTTAAATATGAATTACGATATGTAGGCACCTACAATTTAAAGTAAACAAATAACTAAATAAGTAATAAGTTTTTTAATCAGTAGGTACACTTTAATATGTGCCAATTACAGTAGGTACCTATGTTAGTTATTTGGAATTAATAACTCGAATAATGTGTATAGAAAATGCTAACATAAACATTTAGTGAAATTTTCAAGTATCTACAGTCATTCGTTTTTTAATTACAACAAAATAAGAAAATCGTTACATGACAAATTGAGTGAATATTTGAATGTTGTAAAAATATGAATTTCAAACCCTCATAAAAATTTCATTTGATTTGCTTGTAGATATTTTTTTTGTAAAGGTAGACAAACTTAGGAGGAATCTTGTATTACATTTTCAAATCTTAGATTTAAAAAGAAAATTTTTTATGAATTTCTAACTCAAAATAATTTGCAAGCTTTCGTAATTTTTACGTATTTTGTCAATGTTTGAACATTAGATGCTTATAAAAAAAATTGTGACTGTGGATTTTTAATTTTTTTCAACTGCCTTTAAAACAATATACTAGAAGCCTTCTATTGAAAAAATCGAAAAATGTCTTCTCCAGAATACCATATTGATCCAATTCGCTAAAAGATAAGATACTATATGTTGAAATCAAAGCACTCCTTCTAATAGAAATTTTGTATAC
This sequence comes from Acyrthosiphon pisum, assembly GCF_005508785.2. Taxonomy (NCBI): domain Eukaryota; kingdom Metazoa; phylum Arthropoda; class Insecta; order Hemiptera; family Aphididae; genus Acyrthosiphon; species Acyrthosiphon pisum. The sequence continues at coordinate 128,181,943 of NC_042493.1, forward strand.
AGGGTATACAGGCTCGCGATTGTTATACATTATACAAGTAAACTAACTAATATGTGTAGTGCTTGTAGTGCACTTTTATATTAATAAATTATTGTTTTATGATGTTGGTACCTACAGACTAATATCAATAGTATTCACGATTTTAAGCTTTGGGGTTTTATGGTACTTTTCTGGTATAAAATCTAGATCTAGTTGGTAGTGACGTACGCATGGATGGGCTAACAGGCCAAAGTCCCCCTACCCATTTCCGGTATTATAATTACTTTTTAAAAAATATTTATCAAGTTTCAACTGTCAACTAGTATGCAAGACGCATGTTTCATATACGAAATATAGATTTAATTCATTTTTGAAAAAAATATTTTATATGCATACCAATGTTCTTAAAATTATCAATAATTTTTTGGTAAAAGTATGAACTACTTGTATGAAATACCTTGTATTCAATTTTCTATCCTTAGCTATACAAATTTAATATTTTATAAGTTTTGAACTATAAATTAACTGTGGTTTTGTCAAAATTTTAACTTTAGAGGCTTATAAAAGATAACCATGCGTATTTAATCATTAATATTAATTTTTTAGCTTTAATAAAAATGTAAACGTATTATATTATTAAGCTTTTTGGCCGGATAAATCATTTTTAGTGATTAATCAAATACAATCAAAGCGAAGACGTTCTAACCAAGGTTAACAAACAATTTAAACAATTTTTTTTTTCAATTATTATTTTAAAAAATACTAAGAATTTTCAATTTCGACCACCTAAAAGTACCAACTAGATCCAATTTGCTTACAAAAACATCCGTCGGGCTTTGAAGTTTATGATCAGAGCATTTTTTGAAAATCGTTTGAAATTTGAGTTAAATATTTTAAATTGTATACCAGATATTCACCTATATATACTACCTATGTATCTATTATATATATATTGTATTATATAACAAAACATATTATTATAAACTATTTTAATATGTTTAGTTATATTGGAGTTAGACTAATCTAATCTAATACTAATAATAAGTACGCCTTGCACAAAAAATAATTCCAAAATGATGTACAATAATAACACTGGAATAAATAAATTAACAATTAAATTAAGCACATTTTTATAACTCAATAAGTAATTAGCTACAGTATATGAAATTGCGTAGAAACTATTAAATTTTATTTCTGATAGAAGATTCAAATTAGTAATAACCTAGCTAATACGTGTCAGAAAACAAAATTATGTGAAAAAAATCTATCTTGTCTTCAATTGTATAACTTGCCACATAGTGAACGTCATGTAACTTGAACATTATCACAATATTTAATCATCGTCATCATCTGAAGTTAAATCAATACCTGCAAAATGACAAAATAAAATATATATCCATATACCTATTACCTACTCAATTTTATTAATACCAAACAAAAAATAATATTTGCACAATCAATTTTAAATTTAAATATCATAATATGCAATGTCAATATTATAGATTTGATATATTCTGAAAAAATATGCACTTAAATTTTCTATATTCAAGTATTCATAAGCATAAAAAAAATGCATTTCCTATAATTGTCTTACAGGTATAAGAGTAACCTCACGGAAATAGGTGATGGAAATTGGCAATGCTTACGCGCACTAAACTTCACTTAATTACTTCAACCACATAGGTAATAGTATGCTATTTTCCGCTCATGGAACTGTTGTCGGAAACTAACGTTAATGAAAACTTACTAATTGAATACTTACTCATTGAATGGAAAACAGGATATCCATATCTTTCAAAGAAATCCCTCATATAGCCTTCATCAATTGATCTGTAACTAGCTATTATTGGCAACTGTATTTGAGGAATTTGCTCAACTTGTTGTTCATCGTCAGATATAGACAAAAAAAAATTGAACAATCAGTATGAAAATATATTATTTGGTGGTTAACAGACTGGTAGGTAATTTAAGCAATTAATACTTAAATTCAGCAATGTCGTTTACGTATTCAAACACTATGGTATCTGAATATCTATAAGCACTGACATATAGACATGTTTAATTGCATATTTTCGTATATACTATATCAAATTTAGAAAAACATGCTTATAAATAAAATTTTCAAATGTAAATTAATACAATTACATAGATTAGTAGATATTTTATAAAAATTAGCTCAAATATTAACTTATAAAATTGCAAGAGTGGAAAGTAAAAATATATTCTATAGGAAATAGATAAAATACTCATGTCTAAAAGCACACTATTGTTGAATAACATTTCAAATGAAATATAAAATTATTTTATCATTAATTATTCAAATTATCCACTTGTATTTTGTTATATTGGTACTTATACAATATTGTCAATGCGTAACTATTGTAAATATAAGCCTATATACCTAAAGTAATAAATTTGGCTAAAATTTAATATTTGGTAGATTAGTAAGTGGGCTTTTTTATTCTCCTGGGCCGAAATCCCCCTTCCCCTTTCCATCTCTGAATTTAATTTTTATTTGTGTTGAAAGCTATGATAAAAAAAAATAATAACAACATTTTTTAAATATAAAGGTTTTTTTTAAGGTTTTTAAATTATAATATATTATTTAATTCTAGGGTTAGGTTAGAATATGTACAGTCAATCTTAAAATATTAAATATTATTTACCCTGTACGCAAGATGATTAGATCCGTCATGCGCAAACGGACGATCCAGTATCCTCGTCAATTCATATCCATGATTACGACGAAGATAATTTTCCTGAACAGTTTGAGGAACAGAGCTTGATGGCGAAGACGAAAATGACATAGTTGTCATATTATTATATTGGCTAGGTACAACGTTGGAGTACGAGACAGTATAACTACAATCGAAAATATTTTTTTTATCTAATTTTAGGTATTTAAAATTTGATTTTTTGTATTATTTTGATTACACTTACTCAATTACTGGTGCCGCATTAGTATGAACGGCAGCACGAACTAAAGGCGTTGTTCGTACAACATATGTTGTAAATATATGACTTACGCCATTCCTCACAACAGGCGCAGTACTGCACCTGTATTGGCTCCCTGACAGTTGGCTGGCCCTTACGGATACAGTACTGGCTAAATGTGTTAGCCAGTACTACGTTAGTACTGGAAAACTAGCACTGTCGGCCAGTATTGACTCAGTACGGGCATACTACGGGCACCGAATGAATTGCGAGCGTGGGCCAGCCAGTGTTTGCCGTAGTTGTGCCAACGTTGGCAAAGTACTGGCATATTACCAGTGTACTACTATTTCATTTTAGTTTAAAAGGTCCTTGCACTTTAAACATTTTTGATTTGGGGAAGGCCCATATAATACGCGGTCGATGCTCTACACTTTTGGCCAGTCTGAATTATATTATATTATAATACAATACCATGATATGAAATAATAATTGCAACTATCGCAAACGATACATATATGCCCTAATGTCCTATAATCCAACATCCATAGTGTGCCTGTCGACATTTTTATGTCTTAAAATACTTATTACTACCTATATTTCAAAATAATTTGTTCAAAAGTTTTAAACACTCGTCACTTGATAATTGATATATATATATATATATAATATTATATTTTACTATTGTAGACATTATGCATTCACAATTTTTCGGGAATTATTATTTTTGTTACTAACTACTAAGTGTTAACACACCAAAAATAATGTGAGCAAAACGAATGTGCGTATAACTTGTATTATAATATATTTATAAGTGTATATTGGGTTTATTGTAGGTACACTTAATATATTAATATATTATACTTTTACTTTAGTGACTATGGTGTTATTTATTCATATTATATCTTTGTGGATGCAAATCTTTGTTTTGAAATCTAAAATGTGAATTTATTTTATCATACACAACTACACAAGTAGTTTATATCTGCATATGAAGTCAAGTTAAATACATTTTTTATCAAATATTGGGTAAGTACCTATATATATTTTACTATTATCATTGATCATAAAATAAATGTTTTTCTAAATTAAATAATGCATTTTTACTTAGTTGTTAAAACTTAAAACGTGTTTGTAAATTTGATAAGGAAAAAAATCGTATAAAATCATAATACACCAATATTAATGTATATCACGGACTAAGATAATCATAGTCCGTGATGTATACGGTATACCGGTATACCAAAATATAATTTGCTTACGAATTATCAGTTGGGAAAACCCTATAACGTACAGCCGCGACCGTCGCGTCGTTGCGTCGCTCCGCCACCATACGCACACCATCACACAGTTTCTATAGAATGCAATTTGTGTAACTGTGTGAGTGACTAATGACGAGTGTTAATTTTCTGCACTCTGTACTCCGTGGTAGATGACTCGGACTTTTTAATATTTTGTTTTTTTAAGACTGATTACTTCATTATTCATACGTGCTACTATAATATAATATATATAGTTTCAAAAGGTAGCGATATTCGTTAATAGTGTTACTATATAGTTTACTACCTTCTTCAGTTCTTCGGCTGACGGACTAAACCACTCTTTAAAACCTTTTCGGTAAGTACTATTTTACTAATGTTGTACTTTACCTACCTAGTTGTAGTATGATGCTAATTGCTAATCCTCGTGATTAATAATATTGGTAAAATAAATTGAGAAAACTGAAATCTTTAAATTTTTACTGTCAGGTGCCTATATACTAGATTTATATTGTAATTTTTGTTAATATCATTACTATAGGGCACTGATTTATGTATACAGGCTATACATAATTTTACATTGACATGATAAAAAATTAATCTAGGCAGGTAATTATATAAAATAGGTAGGTACTCTTCAATAACATTATTGAATTAATTTCCGATTATTGACATCAATTTTAACTCGTACAGTGAACAATAAGTATTTGCAATAAGCATAAGCGTGCGCAGAATTTCTGGCAGGGTAGGTATACATAAATACATAACACATTAACACACACACACATATTATGTATATATAATATTCATATTCACAAGTTATAAAAACTAATTTTGATGGGGTAACCTCATTTAACTACATTTACCATAGTGAAAAAGTATTTTATGATTGACTAGGGTGATGACACCAGTTAATGAACACTTAAGGTTGTACAATTTTCTCAAAAATGTCACTTCAAAAATATTTAACACATTAATATAATTTTTTTTTTTTTAAACTGTTTGTATTAATATCTACATTATATTATTTTTAAATATTTGAAAATGATTAAATTCAACACACCATTAATTATTTAAGTTGTTTTTGTCAATATCCCAATGTGTGAATATAATTTCAAGTAATTGAACATTTATTTCTAGTAAATGAACATAACTATCAAATTTTAAAATAAAGTAAATTTATGTGCTTTTATAGTCTCCATAATTATACTATAGGTAAATTCACAGATTTAAACCATGAATTTTGAAATGGAATACTAACAGTAGGTATACATTATAAATGTATACCAATAAAATAAATTAGGTAGGTAGAAATAACATTTATTAACTTAATAAAAAAAAACAATTTTTAAATTTTTATTAGTTAGTCTTTAACTCTTTCAATACAGATAGGTATAAATATTAAATAAAAACAAACTTTCAAAATTCAACTAAATAACTAATTTCAAATAGAATATTAAAAACAAACTTATAATGCTTAATATATAAAAACAAATAATCAAACTTAAAATGTTAACTTAATAAAACATAAAAACAAACTTTTAAACTTCTAATGTTATACATTAAAACAATATAATTTTTGAATAAAATAATTAATAATTATATTTTATAATTATTGATTTCTGTTGTTTGTAAGGATAAACAACCATTGGAGGAAATGATGTACCATCAGCTGAAAAAGAACATAAAACAGTTGTACATTCTTTTTCTGGACCATTTGCAACCTCATAAAAGTTTGGCAATTGCTTTAGGCATAATACTTTGCCTGTTTTAGGGCAAGTATTCATTCCAGTTTCATCACAGTTTAGAATGCGTCTACCATCATCTAATATATCCACACAGTTTTCATTTATTAAAAAATTTTTCACACCATCAAACCAGTTTTTAATTTGGTCTTTTGTTACCAAAGCCCTTGCTTTTGATACAACTTCAGCATTTCTTTTCCCAATTTCTTTGTGGCGATTTAAAAATAAATTTAACCATTTAATACCAGGCCTACAATTAATGAAAGGTGTATCACGGGTAAACTGTTTCAATACATTTTGTACAGAGTCTCTAATATCATCTGGTCTGACTGGAAAACCAACTGCTGCCTTGGCTAGAATCCAATTCTTAATTCTAATTTCTTCTTCTTCTGACAAATATGTCTTAGGACCCATTTTTCTTTCCAATGGAACCTTTTTATTTAATTTATTTGATAGAGTACCTTTAGGGATACTAAAACTAGCACTAGCTTTACATAGAGTCATTTCATTTTGTTGAACTGCTTCCATTGCCCTTTACAAGTCCTCTTCACTGTACCTGAATCGTCTTTTTATCTCTTCCATTATATTATATATGTACAGGTATTTTAATCTAAAATTAGTCTAAATTAAAAAAAGTTATAACAATATTTATTTAAAGTGTACTTTTTTGATTGGTAATGTTCATTCACTAGAATTTACATTGAAACACCAGTAAATGAACAAAGAATAAAAACCTGTTCATTTATTGGAAGAATTCATTTAAAACAACATTGTTATAAAGTAAACATTTTTGTAAAAGCATTATGTATTTAATTTTGTTAATTTTAGCCAAAAAAAATTATTTTTACTTTTCCAGTGAATGAACACCGTGTTCATTTAATAGATTTATAGTACTTTCCTAATCCAGTACATGAACATCAAGATATCAGAGTTAAATAAAAAATTTAGATAATTAAAAATGAAAAATTCGTGTTCCTGAACATTTATACATCAATATTAGTATACACTTACCTTTAAAATCTAATGGTTGGATCAAAAAAACCTTATTCTGTGGACCAGTATTTTTTTAAAAATAAGATATTTGATATCATTATTACCTTTATCTACACATGACTGATAAACGATATTACTATCAGTAATTCAAATAATTATCAAATACTTATGTTTACCTAGGTATGCCTGGTAATTAATACATTTTTTTTTTATATCATATTTTTTTACAAATATATAATACCTAACATAGGTAGGTATGTTACAAATTTAAATTAAATTTATGCTACAGTTAAAAATCAAAGTTTATTACTAACTTTGTGGAATTTTCTTTAGTTATCTTACACAAATTAATCAACTAATTTTATGACAGACATAAATAAATATGCTTATAACAAAAATCAACTCGGTAGTTACCTATAGATATATTTTGTAAAAAGTATTATTTTTAATTTGCAAGTACTTATAATATAATGTACAGTTAATTTAGGTAATAAGCATTATAGGTACCTACTATAAACATCTAAACAATTTTGAAAATTGTATTAATTCAGCTACCTACTTATTAAGAATTATTAAAAATCGAAAAATGTATTAAGCTCAATTTATTTATTGTAATATAAACTAGCAGAACGAGTTACTAACATTGTTTATATTTTGTATATTATGCATATATTATTATGTATAATGTTCATATTATGAGATACTAATATTCATACTAGAAAGTAAATAAAGATATGATGTGATATAACCTACCTTTGTAATTACATCATATTAAATGAATGTCGTAATTTTTGAGTTATTACAGTAGATACCAAATCCATGTTAGATTTAACATTCCAATTTTTCGACATTTTTCTTATTTTATTTATTTATTTTATTTTGTTCTATAAAGAAATGTCTCATTCTGCATATTACCGACTGAAAAAACATCGTCAGTTTAAACGGTCTAACATAGAAACAATTGCATCAGATGGTAATTCACCTATGGAAATTGATGTCCCTAGTAATTCACCGAGTTATCCTCAGTCTATAGATAGTAGTGAATATACTGATACTCTTGAACATGATGACTATAATTATTCAAATTATTTTGACAATAATTCTTCAAATCTATCAGATTCATCTTTTGGGTATTCAGACAGATCACCAGATGGTAGTTTGCCAGATCACGAATCTCATCAGCAATCACCTAACACTGATAATGATGAACTAAATGACATTTTAACAAAACCTAGTTTTCGTGACAAATTACAAAACTGGGCTGTAAAACATAGAAGCAATCTGACAGTTGAAATAATAGAAGACTTATTAGGAATATTAAGGGCAGAAAATATTCCTAATTTACCAAAATCTGCAACTACCTTATTACAAACTAAGTCAAATACAAATATAAAATTAATGAATAGCTTAAAAAACACAACCGGATTTTATATGTATCTTGGTATAGAACAAGGTTTGAGAGATATAATTACTGAAGAATATTCTGATACTGTTATTCGCTTGCTATTTAATATTGATGGTTTACCATTGTTTAATGGTTCTAACCAACAATTTTGGCCAAACTTGGGACTTATTTTGCATAATGATTATGACTCACAACCATTTATTGTATCTGTATATAGTGGTGATTCTAAACCACAAAATATAGATTATTATTTAGAAGATTATGTCAAGGAAGCAAAACATTTGATTCAAAATGGGGTAACTATTGGTCAAATTACATTTAGAGTAGAAATTGTTGGGTTTTCATGTGACACCCCTGCCAGGTCATTTATTAAAAAATGTAAAGGGCATGGAGGGTTTTATGCTTGTGAACGCTGTGAAACCAGGGGCAAAACAATTAACAAAAAAAGAGTATATCCTAATATGACGTCTAGGCTACGCACAAAAAGTTCTTTTATAATGAAAAGCCAAAATGAGCATCATTTAGGAGCAGGTACATCACCATTATTAGGTATACCAGATTTTGATCCTGTTAAATCAATATTCTTAGATTCTATGCATTTATTATACCTAGGAGTTATGAAATGGATAATGTATCAATTACTTGGTACTAAAAAATTTAATAAGAAATGTAAGCTACCTGTACAGGATATTAATCATTTAAATTCAAAATTGAAGATATTTGTGAAATATATACCAAAAGAGTATCAGAGAAAAAAATTTGATATAAATGATTTTACACATTGGAAAGCCACACAATTTCGGTTTTTTTTACATTACTGTGGGTTTTTGGTGCTACATAATATCCTACCCAAACAAATGTACAAACATTTTTTACTTTTAGTAGTGGCTTGTCGAATACTTTGTGATCCAGAACTATGTATTGATATTGTAGATTATGCGAGACAATTATTGAGGAAATTCTTTGAGCTACTTCCATCATTTTATGGTTCTGATTCACAAGTAATGAATGCACACAACTTAATCCACTTAGCTGACGATGTTGAGTACACCAAGATGCATCTGTCTGCAATATCTGCGTTTCCCTTTGAAAACTATCTTGGTAAAATTAAACGATTAATTGGAGGAGGAAGTAATCCACTGGCACAGTTAGCCAGAAGAATATCTGAACGTAAAGCATGTTTAGAAATGGTAAAAAAAAGTACAATTACAAAAAAAAAGTTTCTCGTAATGAATTCTGACATTATGAATGAAGACGAAGCTAATTTAGAAGACATTATTTTTCGTGGAGTTACATTAAGTATTAAAAAACCAGATAATATTGTAAAAATGGATTCTGGCCATATTGTTCAAATTATGAAGATCAGAAAACAGCAACATAGTGTGTTTTTACTTGGTTATACATTCAAGGATGTTACTGATGTCTTCATTCATCTTAACATTGTATTAATATGATAATTTATGGTTTCAGAACATAAAGAAAGAGCTGTTGAAAGAAGTAAAAGAAAGTCAAGTAAACATTGTCCATCATGTAGCTGTAATAGTAAATCGTTAAGTATGTTATTATGAAAATTACATTTTATACATAATACAATCAAATTAAAATATTCAAAATATTTATTGAACTATTTCCAATCACTTTCTCAGTTAGATACAATCAAAGAAATTTAACTTTGAAGTTTAGTCAAAATTGGAACAGAATTAATAAAAATATATTTATTTATTAAATATATTTATTTAATTTAATCTATTTCAGCTCAAGAAACTGCATCCAAAGCTGATATTGTTGCCGCAATAAGGAGCATTGAGTACCGTGTTAAAGAGGAGGCTAAAATGACAAGAGCTCTATTTAATATGAATAATACTACAACAGACTTTGAGAAGATACTTCAAGATGAAACTATAATAGATTTGCCGAAAAATAATTTGGAAGATTTCTTATATTTTGATGAAAAATTAAAAACTGATGTTGATTTATTAAAAAAGCTGGTGAGAATTATTTCTAAATTAGTACAAAAGTATTGTTCTTAACTATAATTTAATCTTTCAGAAATGTTACATGGTGTACAATATTAAAAGTACAACTAAGTTATCAGAGATTTTTACTGCGTTAATTCCTCGAATTATTTCAAAAGATGTGCAGTTACTCTTTACCGCTTTTGGAAGAGAAGTAAATGGTGCAAAAAAATTAAATTTTTCTAGCACAGAAACTTACAAATACTTACTTGGTATCTATACATTTACTTTGTTTTTCAAAATAATTTCATTAATTTGAGTTTTTAAAATGTTTATTTATATTTTAATTTTAGATATGGTTTATTCCAAATTTCCAAATATTGGCGGTAAAGAAATACAAAGTCAAATCAGCCGCTGGTTTTCTGGCGCCAAAGACAGGGAAGGAGGAAAGAAGGAGAGACTAGAGAAGTCTTCTACCATCAGAGGAAAAAATTCCAATTAATATTAAATATTGATAAAAACCATAAATATTTAACGCCATATCTACAAATTAGTATTTTTGAATCGATGTTAAATAATGTTGGTAGTAAATAATGATTTTTATTAAAAAAATAATTAATATAGAAACTAAAGTTAATTGGTTTTAATCATTATTCATTGTTTTTTTTTAATTCCATAATAATAGTATGATATTTTGAAAATGTTCAGTTAAATTCTGTGAGGAGAGGTGGCTCAGTGGCGTATATGTGATGGGTGATTGATAGATCCCCCCCCTCGCTCTTGGAAATTTTTATTGGTTGTGTGATATTTCCATATGTGTATTTCAATTTTTTAACCACCCCACCCCCTTGTTTGAGCTGTAGATAGCTGCACCTTTACTAATTTTGTACTGCGCCACCACTTATATACAGTGCTGCACCTTAACTTATCGTGGTACTGCGCCTTCATTTGTAGACCGTACTGCGCCACCCTTTATAGACAGTACTGCACCTATAGCAAATGTCAGTACTGGCACAGTACTGAAAGTCCAATACTGGAAAAGCGTTATCACCCCAGACATACACCAGTACATAGCCTATACTGGCTGCCAGTAGCGCACCAGTATTAGTCCGTACTGACATAGTACTGCGCCCGTTGTGAATTTCTGATAGGGATGACCCGTAGCGTTTTTCAAACTCCTACATTGCGACATTGTTGGACCCTAAAAATCCAATAAAAATGTAATGTAAAAAAGTTTTATTTACTTATATTTATTACATAATCCACGACGTATTATTAATAGCAAAGGTGGTTGTTGAGACCCGAACGCGATACCACCACCACTGACCGGCTCAAACACACGCACACGGTCACTATCATAATTTATTATCTAAATATTATTATATAATATTATGTAGATTAGGTCACGACGCGGTATCGTTCGGCGTATAGGCCGTCGGGGCGAACAGTCCGTTCCGTAGTGTCTAGGCCGAACGAGCACTTCGTACGTGCGCGAATCGCCGTGCCTTTTTTATTATTAGGTATTGTTTGTAAGGCGCAAATCGCCGTATCTTTATTATTTGTAAAGGGTGCGAATCACCAATTTATATTATATTGCTGTGACTGAGGTTTATATTGTGCATATTATTTATTGTATTATATTCTATTACACAAGGTTAGGTAGCAGCTGGCCAGCGGTGCTCCGTCATAATTGTGAGTTTTATTATATATATATATTTATTATTATATTACAGCTCGAATAGCTGGTTATTATCATATTATTTGGCCATATTTATATAATTCTTAGCGGCTCAAATAGATTGTTGTATAATATTATTATATTGTTTTTGCCTATTGGCTATAATTTTATTTATTTGTGTATTATTTAAAACGTCTCATTATATCATATCAATATCTGTTAAATTTGTGTTGACATTATTTTAATATCTAAACACACACACACACACACACATATAACATATACACATACACACGTAATCACCACACACTACCTAGCGCTCGGAGAATTTGCTCGGTGATCCCGGCCACTATTCTTGAGTTGCCTACAGGCCCGGATTGAACCGGCGAGCTACCGAGAAAATCTCGGTGGGCCGCATAAAATTTGGGCCGTTATTATTTTTGGACAAAAGTAGTCTAGTATTTTTAGATAGTGATATAGTAAAATATAGATCCAAATACACGGTTAAAACAATAAATGCGTCATGTATAATACTGATGTATAGTGTATTGCCAATACACTATACACCAATACAGTATTGGTTATTTAATTCTCAAGAATTTTCAATCGATAATACACGCTAGAGCAGTAAAGATAGAAATTTAAAATCTCGGTGGGCCGAAAACTCTCAATCCGGCGCTGGTTGCCTACACATATTATACATAGACATATCGGTCGGTGTGTGAGTGTTCTTGCGTACGAAGTATTTCGGTACCGAGCGCACGAACTAAATATTGTTCGTTCTCGGCCGCAACAGTGGTAAAGTTAATAAAAATAATTAGCTCATGGTGTGTTAAGAAAAGGTTGGCATTAACTTGTCAAATAGTTAAATTTAAGTTAAAAAGTTATGTTTTTAACTAATTCAATTAATATTTGTACTGTTGTAACTTAAGTTGTTGTAGTTTATTATACCTTTTGTTCGATTAAAATAATATTATTTTCGTATCATACGTAACCAACGGGCATTACTGATTATTGACCAATTCGATTTTTATAATTTATTTTCTAATACTACATAATTATATGATGTTTGAACAGTGTTATACGTCTTGGTAAATGTTTATTTAAATCAAAATACTAAGGCACTTTATGACGTTTGTAGCTTGAAAAAATTGTTTACAGAGTTAGGTTAATTTTATTTTCCATCTTAACTTTAAACTTTTTGAGCAAAATTTTTTCTTTGTCAACTTTTAACTTTTAACCGAAAGCAATTGAATTGAATTGACTTACTTGGCACAAATAATTATTTTTATTAACTGGCCCAACAATTGAAATTATGTTAAGAGAACACAAAATCGATAAGTTAGAAGATAGATGACAAATCATAAATTTAACTCGATAAGTTAAAAGTTAATATTGAAAAAAATATTGACCTACCTCAGTATAAAATAGTTAATCTACTTTTTTAAATTTGAAGTGTATCACATAAATAATGACTGTTATTTGTCTGATTTCCTAAATTTTAATAAATAATATTATTTAACTTTTATCATAATGTGAAGTGTATATACCTATTTTACTTTACATGGTTATAAAATATAAAACGATACATATCTAAATTAATAATTTACAAATATTAATTTTTTTATATCAAACAGCAATTTAAAGTCATAATATCATGCCAATCTAATCTACTAAAATATATCTATATTATATTATACAAAATTATTTTATCAAGAAAAATAATATAAATAAATATAATATTATAGTATTGATTTTTTTTTATTTGTAAATAATATCTGCGAATAAAACCATGAAAACAAAGAATTTCAAAAAAATTTTAAATTTATGGATTATATTTAATCTTTTAAATGAACTGAGAAAACCTTAATATTTATTTCAACTGTCAATTAAACTAGTTAAGTTCATAAGTTAACAAGAATGTCAAGTAACTAGTTAATACCCACCCTTAAATTTAAGCACTTTAAAATTAGCAACGCTTGTTGTAAATACTTTTAATACATTTTTAAACTTAAATGAAGCATCAAATTATATTAAATTATAATATGATCCAATATATAAACAGCCGGTCGTTTGAAAACAATTTTAAATCGACTAAAATATAATTAATTTTTTAATTATTATTTATTAATACTGATGTATTACTTTTAGTGTACAAGGAAATGTAAAAAAAAAAACCTTAAATCATTTTAATTGTCAACTGAGGACAGAAATTAGATTTTAAAAATTATTTGTAATAAATAACATTATAAAAACGTAATTTCTTTATAGGTGACACAATTATAAAATCAAAAATAGTTTACAGTGTGGAATTTAACTAGAGATTCTTGGTTAAGTATTTCTATCTAGGTGCTGAAGGGTAAGGAGAGAAACAAACTAAGAAAGTTAAAAAATAAGTATTGAATTATAAAACTGGCCAATTATACTTTGATTTATGGTCGGAATAGAGTATTCATGATTTGTTGATGGCATGAATAAATAATTTTCACATGCTGATATATCATAGAGAAAAAAATTGGTTTCCTGAAATGCATGCATGACACCACCACCACTGCAAAGTATAATTAAATAAAACAAAAAAGCAAAATTACATTTAAAAACTAAAAAAGCCATTAAATCATTTTTCCTGTTTATATCTTATTTTGTTAGGAACAATATATATAAATATTAATAATTGATAGACCTATTTATTTATAGATTCGCTATTTAATATTAAGTAGTTAATACTAATAATAATTATAAGCATAAAATAAATGATACATTAGAATAGGTACATCGTGAAAACACAAGCAACAATTTTTTCTAATGAACCAAAAATATAAATCAATTTAATATACCAAGCACATTTCAAACCATTTGGTTTGCTGGACATCCGTTTAGATAGGTGTTCTTAGACACAGGAATAATCTGTGATATCAATGGTACTGGTTCTATTAATGTGTGAGGAATAGTATTTTCGGCAGGTATTAATTCATTTTTTTGAGCCATAAAATCATTATCAGGTTCATCATCGTCTTCAATTGTATTGAATATCACAGTAAATGAATTATAAAATTATTTTTTAATATAATAAAATACAGGTCATATAATATTTTAGAAAATAATTTTGGATTCAATATGTCAAATTATTGAATAATTAAAATTACAAGAAAAATTGTCTTGTTTTTTTTTATATATAACTTTGCTGAAATCCATGCACTAAAAATAAATAAAATTTAAAATTTCTGTAAACGATTTAAAAAGAGTCAAAATATTTTGAAAATTTTAGCATATATAGAAAATGATAAATTAAACATATGCTGTAAATTTCAAATAGGTATAATTATTATTTTAATAAAATCAAAATAAAAAAATCCATCCATGATAAATTGAGTGAATAATTAATGTAGTATAAAAATTATATATTAACTTCAATCACTCTTAAAAATTTAATTTGACTGTCTGGTAGACATTTCATTTTTTGATATTAGAAGATAATCTTATGGAAAATCTTGTATTAAATTATTAAATCCTTGATATAAAATTTCAATTTTTATAAATTTATAACAAAGTAATTTGCGAATATTCATGGTTTTTACGGATTTTGTTAAAATTTGAACTTTAAATAATTATTAAAAAAATTGTGACTATTGATTTTTAAAAATTTTCAAATGTCATTGTGACAATATGTTAGAAGCATTGTATTGAAAAATAACTAAAAAAATTGGAAACTGAAAATGTCCGTAATCAGTTCAAAGAAATCAATATATTAATTTTATTATGTTTTCTAAATTTTTTACTGGTGGAATTTATGTGAACCCAATTTTATCTCTTTTTTTTTCTTGGTGGAATCAACAAAGGTACCTACATATTGACATATTCTGGAGTTTGTATGCCGACTTCTATTGCTGAATAATAAATAATAAATATATATATATATATAATAAATGTGTGTTTTCCAGCTTAATAAAATACAATAAAGTCCTCCTGGTGTCAAACAGATCAAAATAATATTACATGGGTTCACAATTTCTGTAAACAATGTATATTATATAATAATAATAATAATAATAATGATAAATACGTTTTGCCTCAAACATTTTTTTAACAATAATTTAATATTTTTATCTTAACACATTAGCGCCGGAGTTTTTTTATTTACAATTTTAACCAACATTTTGTCGAAATCATAACATGTTATATCTTAAAAATTATTGTAAAAAATCTATGTTGCCATATGGCAACGCACGGCGTTAATGGGTTAATTATTACCTATCAATTTTACAATATTTAATTACTACAAAATATAGAAAATTAAATCCTGCATTGCTCATTCCTCTGTCAAATACATCACAAACAATATATGTAGACTTAATGAAGTATTATGTCAGCGCATTATATTGTTTTGTCTCAGGGAAGTGAGTACATTATAAATTAAGGCCAGGTTTGAGTATACCTATATTATTTTTGATATAATATAGATTTTTGGCATAATACCACACGATTTTACGATTATATGCAGACTTCACCTCAACGAAATCAGGTGCATTAACCTTATCCAAACGAGCTTTTTTTGATTTTGTGTGTGACGATGTGTTTTCTTTGTGAACACGTTTACAACCTATCGAAGTCATATAATCATCTATTTTTTTAATTTTAAATTAAATAAATCCTAATTAACCTAGTTAGTATTTAAATATCAATAAAAATATATCTTACCTGTCGCATGGCATAGACCTGCTGACGCGGTCCCGCGCAATAGCTGTTTGAATTCAAACAGCCTTTGCGCGGAAGCGCGCCGTGGCTCTCAAACAAACCACCAATCGACGACGGACGACGCCAGCGCGCGACACCCACGCGAGGAACCGTTGGCCGGCCGCTCGGAGAACCGGATTGTACGAGTGACTTGTTTTCTAGACCTTGCCGTGTACACACGTACGGACGATACACGACCTCGCGATTTGAGACACGAAATTCACCATTTGTTTTCTTGGTGGACCATTAGTTTGTGTTGGTGACAATTTTGTTTGAAATAAATACACGAACGCCGCATTCGACAATAAAACTGTGTTTTTCTTTTTTTGTTCGTGGTTAATCTTACTCTTCTGGTTACCTCACCACCAACGTCAATCACCCACGCGGCACTCCACAGGTCCGCTACACCGCATTTTGGGCATTTTCCGGAACTTTCAAATACTTATCATCGTACCCATCGTTAAAATCTCCGTTCGGCATATAAATCACATTTTTAGTCTGACATATAGAATTAATTCATATTTGAATGAATCTCGTTATTTCGTAAATTATTATGTACCAAACTATCTTTATGTTTTTAAAAATATTTTTTTGCATAAAATGAAATTATTACAAAACAACATAATATTATAAAAATCATATTGACTTTTATACATAAAAACTCTCAAACAAATATTCTGCTTCGGAATATGACATTAACATGACGTAGTATGATGGTTGTCCTATAAATAAAATGAAAACTTAAAAAAAAATCATAACGTTAAAAAATATAAATGCCATTAAAAAATTTGGTGTTGTAATAATGACTTCAAATTGTGTAGAAAAACATGTTTTTCAAAAAATGTTTTGTAGGTATATATCGGTTGGTATATGGTGGGATATTAATTTACGACAAGTAGGGTATGTTTTTAGTATTATATATACGACCATGATGACCGCGAATCTGATGTATAGTAAGGTAACTAAAAAAACACGACCACGGTGTGTCAAGGTACAATCATTCAGTACCATATTTCCCCATCAATATATACAATTATGGTTGTTATAGAAATGCCCCTCCACTGTTTCCTCACAACAAATCCAACTATCATAATAAGTCCTGTGTATTTATTACGTATATAATGTTCTGCTTATTTTCTTATATTTTTTTACCATTTTAATACCAGTTTAGATGTTATTGTCACAGTACAAAAACAGTGAACAAAAGTTCAGGGTAAAGTTAGTGTATTACGACGATGTGGGTATAACCACTAGAAAGAACTAAACCACTCAAATCGCCCATATTATGTTCACATGCATGCGCTTGTATAGTTCTATATTATACGTAGGTACTCGGGTCATTCCACCATACGCAATCAGATGACAAGGACACAAGGTCAGGTCATAAATCATAATATAAGTTACTATATAAATATATTTACAATTGTGATATAAATTATAATATATAAATTGATTATGGCATACCAATGACGTGAGGAAAATTGTTTATGTCCACTAAATCTGTTAGATGAACTTTATTTTACTGTCCGTCGTCCACAGTTCATTCCTATAGTTTAAGGAGTCATAGGTTCTTTCAACCGTCGATTTTATTCGAGTTTGTTAACATTACTAGGTATATAGTAGCAGTCTTTCTATCATATGCACTCCTAAATTGTCCGTGTACGTCAAACACGATTTTATTATTATGATTACAGCAGACGTCAATCGTCATTTATTTTATTATTCTACCCGTAAAACATTATTGTTCCACACGTAATATTGTCATCAATAAACGTTCGTTATTGTTACTCAGAAATTAGATTTAGCTAAAATGTTATACTCAGGTAGATTGTAATAATATACATTTTCAAACACAATGTTAGGTAAAGTCTAATGAAACAAATACAATTTTTAATAACTTCCATACAATTGCCAAAGCATACAATTATTACGACCGCGACGACACAAATTAGACAGACTATATAGGTACCTATACAACAAGTTTAAGTGTCTAATGTGTTTTTCAAACATTGTAGGTAACTTAAAATATTTGAAAATACGATTGCCGTAAAAGTATTCCTGCATAATTGAAAACTGTTTATTATAGGTACATAGGTATTAGGTAATAAGTATAATAGTTATAATCATAAAGTAAAAATATAGCAAATATAAAATGTAATATACTGCGTGTACTATGTATTGTAATATACGCAAGTACATTTTAAGTGCAGAATGATTTTCATCGTGTGAATACGTAGATATAGATAAATGTTTGTCGATGTTTGTTATCTCGTGAACATTGCATTTTGATTTGAGAGTATGTGTAAACATTGAATATTTTGCATCAAATTGCGACCTTAAAATTCAGATGTCCATGATAATACCTGAGTAAATAATTATTTACAAGTTATTTTTAATCCGGAAAGGTTTCCAAAGCAACGATTCTTTTTTTTTTTTAAAAAGGAACAAGGAACGGAACGAATTCCTATATTTTATAAGTAATTTTCCAAACACTTCCTAAAACAGTTCAAACTGTCCGCGCTTTTGATTTTTTCTAGGTGACCGTACAAACTACAAAGTGACCTACAACCGTGCTGGTTGGGTCGCTGATCCTATATATATAGGTACTATACGCCACGATAAACGTATTGAGCTCTTTTACGGCGGCATCGAAAGTGGAACTTAAAAAATAATATAATATATTGATTTATTGTAGTCGGAGTACAATTATAATATTATAATATATTATACACGGCCGATTAGAGCGATACATAATCCATATACCTAATTACCTATATTATATACAATAGAACTTCGATTAACCGTCACTGTCGGGACCGGGGCTATGACGGTTAATCGAATAGACGGTTAACGGAAATTTTGCAAAAAAAACGTGTAAATACATATACATACACACATTTATTATATTTTATATTTATATTATATATTGGATATGTACATATTACAAACTATTTTTATACAATTGATAGTTACTGTGTTGGGCACGAGTTTACCGCGATCGTCTAATCGCCTAATTATTTTTTTTTTCGGCGGTGACCGATCGCGATGACGGATAACAGAGAGTGACGGTTAATCGAAGTTCTACTGTACCTACTATGGTCAGTTTTCCGCGGGATAGATTCGAGTTTTTCTGTGGGCAAGCCGGACTCGCACAATCCACGGCCCTCATCATAAGGTAAGTGTTTATTTCGTATTATTATTACTATTATTTTTTAATAATATGAACTAACTATCTAAGGTGGTACTGTGGTAGGACGTTAGGTACTTAAGAGGACGCTACACCCGCACACGTTGTCTCCGTCTTACAAACGTACGACATGGCATAAAACTGTTTTG
>NC_042493.1:128202182-128216782 GCF_005508785.2 Acyrthosiphon pisum
AAAAGTTGTCCCGCTCAAAACAGTTCTTGGTATGTTGTACATATTATTAAAGGCGGAGACAACACATGCGAGTGTAGCGTCCTCTTAACTATAATAATATTATTATAATTCATTATAATAGTTCGCCGTCTGGGCCGTCCGAGCCGGGCGTATTCATTATCTGGATGATGATTTATGATAACAGATAAGAAAAATAATTGATAACCCAACGATAGCCGGTCGGTCAGCTGCCGGTAGTCCGCCACGACGGCAATAGTGATAAGAAATAATTTTATGTTCTTGTTGACGTGCTGTCTGCGTAGTTCGTACTCTATAATATCCCTATTATAGACCTCAGAATAATATAACACGACTTTAAATACGTATAATACTAACTAAAGTTAACTACAAAACAAAATAGGTAAGTTCATATTTAATATGAATGTGCGTATTATATCGAATCAAAATATATTTTATCATGTTTTTAGGTACTTACTCGTGTATAGTATGCTACCGCACCGTATGTCTGTAAAAGAAATGAATTATGTAAAACAAGTTCTGAAATCCAATGGATGTAAACCTAAAATATATATAAACAGCCTTCATACTCGCAGTTCATTTGAAGTATTCCAAAGTTTACGCAGGTACCTACGACGTTTTAGTCATTTTAACTGCTATCAAAATAAATAATAATAATGAGTTTTATGTTTTTGGAGAAGAAGTGATATTAACACGTTGAGTGCCGCGGTCGACAATTTGTATAGGCATCTTATGGCCTTATAATTTACAAGGTTATCAGAGCAATTCTTCCGTTTTTATACGTGGTTATTCAGTGAAATGTCTTCTTTTCAACGGTGTATTCAGATTTTATTTTCGTTTATTTTTAGCAAAGTAATGGTTATTTTTTCCCGGGACCGATTTCGCGCGGATTCTTGGGCAATGTGCGCCAAATACTACGAGGCACTCAACGTGTTAAGTTAGAAACGGATGACGGTGTACCTATTAGTTTGTGCACACAAAGTTGTCTTAGTAACAGCTAGTCCATATTTCCGTGCAATGTTCACCAGTTTCGCCGAAGGGGATAAAGGTGTTGTAAATTTAAGAGAGTTAGACTGCAACATCTTACAACTGTTGGTGGATTATATTTATTTTGGTGAAATCATGGTCACTGAACAAAACGTAATGGTAGGTATATAATTTAATTATTTAATTTTTGATAGCCATAGCCTATGTGTCAAATTAAATGATGAAGTAATAGAACTGCAATACAATATACATTTTTATGTGGTGTTTACGGTGTACTTACCATAAGTCATACAAATTTAAAAAAGAAAAATGTGGGCAAGAGTGCACTGGTTTAAATCTATTAAAAAAAAAAAATTGTAATGATGTAAACGAAACTAAATTATTTAGTACACTCTGAAAGATAAAAATGTCAATCAATTTCTACAAAACTATTTTAAAAGATTTGTTTTTTATGGTTTCTTCCAAATCTACAAAAATTTTAAAAAAATTGAACGCAGTTTTGCGTTGTCATATTTTATTCATATTTATGCTTTAAAAAACTATTCAATAAAATACCTATGTAAAAATTGCAAATGTTGCAATTAGGTATAATGAAAATGTTCCAACCACATAGAATTTTTAAAACTTTTAGATTATAATCAAAATTATTTAAATTTATTATTATTGTTTATTTGTTTAGGATTTGTTACCATCTGCTGTTCTCTTACAGTTGGATTATGTTAAGGATGTATGTGTTGAGTTTTTACAAAAACAACTAAATACTGCTAATTGTCTTGCTATTAGTAAATTTGCTGACTCTTATAAATGTATGGAATTATTGTCAAGTTCTGAAGAATACATGAAAACACATTTTTTGTAAGTTTTATTAAATAGCTGTCAGTGAATTTTATAAATATTATGGTCATGATTTTCAGAAAAGTTGTTGAAGCTGAAGAGTTCCTATCTTCGTCTTCTGAAAAAATGATTAATCTAATCTCCCGTGATGACATTAACGTTCCATTTGAAGAAAAAGTATGCCTACGAAAATTCCTAATTGTTGTATTTAATTATTGTTAGAAAATCAATTTATTTATGCTGTTTGTAAAGAATATAATGGAATCGCATGATTCACAAATACTAATAACTAGTGGGTGGGTGTTTGGGTAGATGATATACCTAAGTATTTATGTAAATGTATGCATTATTTTTTGGCAGTTTATTAAATTAAGTATTTAATGCTACAGCTTGTTTGCTGATAACTAATCTATACTGCTACAGTATGAAATAATAGGCGGTTATACTTATGGCGATCTGAAAAATGTACCTTACTTCAACTTTACGATACACAAGCGTTTGTTGTCTCAGACTTAAGAGTGCGTTATATAACAAATTTTACGCTCAGCAGATCATGATTAACTCTACTAGTTTAAAACTTAGAGTGATAACATCTTATACAATTTAAAGGTGAGATTATAATTTAGGGCATATCATGGATTTTTATTATATTTTAATTTTAAAGGGAGTTATGAGTATTATATGAGTTAAATATAATACTCATAACTCCCTTTAAAATTGATATTTTCTAAATAATAATCTCACCTTTAAATTTTAAAAGATGTTATTCACTCTAATTTTTAAACAGAGCTAAACGTGATTTGCTAATCGTATCATTTGGTATACTATGCACTTTTAAGACGTAGACAACAAATGTCTGTGTAGAGTCCTCTTAAGTTAAGAGAACATAGGATGATATTAGAAGTTAAAATATTAACAGTTAAAAAATTATTAATTTGACTCGATAGGTTAAAAGTTATTACGGAAAAAATTATTTACTTAATTCGGTTTAAAAAAAGTTAGATAGTCTTCTTTTTAAATTAGGTTGTGAACCACATAAAGAATACTTGCGTTCTTTCTAATTACTTGAATTATAATATTGTAATGTGAGTGAATATGTCTATTTTACTTCACATGATTATTAAATATTGAAACTACCTATACACATCTCAATTAATAATTTAACGAAATTAATTTTTTTATATTAAATAGCAATTTAAGATCCAATAATAATATGTTTATTTAATCTACTAAAATATATCTAAATACAAAATTATCTGATCAAGAAAAATAATAGAAATGTTTGTATTATTATAGAATTGGATTATTTGAATTGTAATGTCAATATTAACATTTACTTATATAACGATAAAAACAAAGCCTTTTTTTTTTTTACCTTGTTTTAGCCTCCACCTTTGATCATTGTATATATATATGTATTTTGTACAAGATGTATTTTATTTTGTAAATTGAACTAACTACCTACAATAAAGGTATATACTGTTATAATAAATGTGATGACTAGGGCTCGGAAGTTGTAGGAGCTAAAAAATTTAAGATATGCATGCGAATATGCACGAATAAATTTTAAAATATGCATTAAACATGTTAAATAATATGCGTATAAAATCAATGAAATATACACTTTTTTTAGCTAAAATTGGCGAAATATGCATTTTCAATTTTCAATTTTTTTTAACTCGCAATTGTATACCTACTTCAAATTTCTATTTTTATCTAATTAACTAGGTCTGCTATAAATTGAGATCATACAGAACAATATGCAATTCCTACAACTTTCGAACCCTACAAATAAGTATTTCGGCATACTAGCATGATAGACTAAATGCGTGTCACAATATCACTGTCATTAACTCCGTAATTAACTATGGCGATGACAATAAATACCTTTGTTGATAATTTTGAGTTTTATATTCAATATTAGTTGAAATATACAGGTTAAGAAAGAAAAAAAATCAATTTTTTTAGAAAAATATTAAATACGTATAATATGCATATAAAATCAATGAAATGTGCACTTTTTTAGCTAAAATTGGTAAAATATGCATTTTCAATTTTCAATTTTTCAACTCGAGATTGTATACTTCAAATTTCTAGCTTAGTCTGCTATAAATTGTGATCATACAGAAATATATGCAATTCCTACAACTTCCGAGCCCTAGTGATGACTGATTCTTATATAAAAAAGAACCTTTTTTACACGGTAATAGTATTTTTTAAAGACCTTGAACCCTAAACCAATACATATTATGTAATTATTCATTATTCATAAGTTCAATTGTTTATAACATATGTATATTTAATTTTGAGCAATACCCTCAAATATTATTTTGTTTTTATCTTAACAAATAAGTACTTCTTTGCGTCAAGGAAATAACATTGCTTATGTAATTTGTTTTAATCATATTTATTTGTTGCAGATATTTGAATGTGTTATTAATT
This sequence comes from Acyrthosiphon pisum, assembly GCF_005508785.2. Taxonomy (NCBI): domain Eukaryota; kingdom Metazoa; phylum Arthropoda; class Insecta; order Hemiptera; family Aphididae; genus Acyrthosiphon; species Acyrthosiphon pisum. The sequence continues at coordinate 128,206,464 of NC_042493.1, forward strand.
GGGTAAAACATGAATTAGATTGTAGATATGACAGTTTGCCTAAATTAATGGAACATGTTTGTTTGTCTTTAGCACCTCAGACTATATATAAAAATATGAAGTTGATGAACCTCTTATCAAAAATAATCCTAAATGTATGTTTTTTCATCATTATGCTTTTACTGTAAATTTATAATCTTACACAATAATAATAATATTTTTAGGTAAAGATTTCATCATTGAAGCAGTAAATTTCCATATCGTAAAGAAACATCGGAGTATTACTATGCCACAAAAAATTTGTTATTCATCTAGACAGACTGGACTTAAAGTATTATTGAATTCAGATTTTAAATTATCTTTTCAATACTATTCTATTTACTTATTTTTTTGCAGTTTCTTCTTGCCATGGATAATGGATCAGGAATGGGGAAGTGTTATACAAGCTGGTATGATCCAGCAACCAAACTATTGTATAAAACAATAGAAATGAGTACGCAGTTTGAAAAAGGATGTCGTCTGGCCTTAATAAAAGAACATTTAGTTTTTGCCTTTGGTAATAAATATATTAATTCAAGAGCAGTTGAAATGCTTGATTTATCTTCACAACCACTTCAACGAAAACCAACAGTTAACATGTTAGTTAATCGTAATTTTTTCGCTATTTGTGTGTTAGATGATCGTATATATGCTGTGGGTTATACCAATAGGTAACCTAACCTATAACTAATTTTGTGTTATTTATATTTATAATAATATTAAATGCTAGGTTGGCGGAGCAATGGGTTCTTCTCCTTTAAATAGTGTGGAGGTTTTTGACGTAAGTATTCAAGAATGGCGATTAATAACTAATATGTCTACTGAGAGAGTGGACCCTGGTGTTGCAGTACTCAATAATCTTTTATGCGTGGTAAACATTTTTTTTTTTAAATTATTAGCTTTAAATATCTATATTCAATTTAATTAAATTCTGTTGGTAGAAGGTCTTAACTACACATCTCTGAAATCTGTTGAATGTTATGATCCCAGTCTTGACACGTGGACACCGGTCACAGATATTATGTCTTCAAGTCGCCTATCCCCTGGTCTAGGAGTCTTATGCGGTGTAATTTATGCTGTCGGTAGTCAATGTCAGGAATATACTGATAAGGTGATTCTTAAAAGTATTGAGGCCTATACACCAATTGCTAAAGTTTGGTCTCCTATACCTGACATGCACATATGCCGATTTAATCCAAGTAACTACTAAAATTATTTTTTTAAGAAAATCTTTCTAATGAACTAGAAGTTGTCACGTATAATGGTTTATTTTATGCTTTTGTAATAATAATATGAAGTTTGATAGTGCATGTTTTAGCATGTTTTGGGTGTGAAGGCATATTTGGCATATGGTCGAATTTTTACAGTCGTTAGTGCATATTATTTCATGGAAATATTTTTTAGACAAATATTTGAAAAGTAATTAATAAAATTTTTAACGGACTTTTGTATTCTAAATTGTTCTAACAGTTACAGTTCTGCACATAAATATAAAATATTTTGGTATTAATAAATAACAATTTTAACAAATATAATTTTAACTACTTTATTCTTTATCAATGACCAATGTGACAATGTACAAAGTAAAGACCTTAAACACTTTAACCACTTTTTACCACTTTTACAGAAAAAAAAGTTTTATACAAATTTATCGCCATTGTATAAAATAATAATATATTAAATATTCAATATTAAATCAATACAGCAAATTTGTCAATAATTCTTTTCGTTTCCAAAATAATTATTATTGATAAATTTGAAAATCGATCTTATTTCATCGTGGTTCTCCGCCAAGTTTTTAATCTCCGCATTAATGAAAACGAACGTTCGCAGGTTGCCGAACTAACAGGTATTATGAACGCTGCCTGTAACAATTTATATAGATTTGGGTACACATCTTCAGTGACTACTAGTTAATATCATCGATATCAAAATTCTCTAAAACTTCAATCAGGCAATTTTTGGCAACAAGCATCACTGATTTCTAATTTAATAAACGCAATGCGTTTTACTCGTGTATATTATTTTGCTTATGGAATGTGCAACATTGATAATATAACTGAAATAATAATATTTTTTTGTTTGAGAAAAATGTTTTAATTTCTATAACAAATAAAAAATGTGTAAGTCATAGCTTACTTTTTAATTTATATTTGTACCTTTTATGTGGAAGCTGGATAAATATTTGGGGGAGCTAAGCCCCCTAGCCTCCACCTAATTTCGCCTATGGTACAGTCAACTAAGAAATAAAAAAAGGTTATTAATTATTAATTTCATTTATCGTCGGCTACAATCGATGACGGTATGATATTATATAATAGGTGCTATATAATATGCGGAACATGGTATCTTATTTTCGTCATTTAATAATCAAATAATATTATTTTTTTTTCGTGTACGAATTACGACTGTTAGTCATTAGTCATTAGTGCTCACGAGCCCACAATTAGTTATATACAATATCACAATGTGCAAAGTTATATGTAGATACATAAATATAAATAATTGCTTCGGAGCCCGACGTCGATTAGATTACAGTCTAAACTTTATAATATAATGTCATAATGACAATCATTTATTGTATGCCTACCTGAGCCTTTTTCCATTTAGATTATATTTCTATATCTATAGTTCGTATTCCTACAAATATATACGCTCTCTAATTAGCGAAAAAAACCCGAGCAAAACCTGCACTGTTGCAACACACCAAATATTATCCCTTCGACAAAAATCGTCTGAGCTCACTTTTCAAAATGTTTTTCTCCGGATTTTCGCTATTAATGTTCTCTCAATATTAGTCTTCGGTTTTTTATTTCATTATGTATCACTTCATGATTATGGCAATTATTTATGACACGTCTGCTCTATTCCATTCAATTTTACCCACTTTTTTTTTTCAAACGCGTAGTAGGTGTGGTGAAAACGTAACGACTGACAATATATTATAAAGTTCAGCCTTAAGTCACCGGAGAACGATTTTGAAAAAAATGCATTTTTATGTTTTGTATTTTCATGAAATCATAACACCTTGTACATTCTAATTATTTAAATATGATACATTATGTTTTCATATGTAAATTTACCTAACGGATACAATGAAACAATAATAAATATGATTAAATTATTTTTTAACAAGATATTTTACTTTTCACGATGTACCTTAGTATTGGTATAAAAGCAAGAATGCCGTAACTCTTAAGTAACAACTTCTGATATGATAAAATTATTTATACATTTTAGTATTAATGAATTTACAAAACAAAAATATTATTTTTAAGTCAATTTATAAATAAAAAAAAACAACTTTATGTATCATTTTTATAATTAACATGTTGAAATAATTTGCTTAGCAATACGTAAACCGGTCCGTGTTACTAAGCCAAAATGCCGTCAATTATAATATTTGTGCTATTTTTAAAATAAAATGCCGTATCTCCAATAATACTTACGGCGTCAGTGCTTAGTACAGTGTGTTTGCGACGTTTGTATCTATAGTAACTAAACCACGAATTTTTCTACGATTTACGGCGTTTTAGTTATTTGATTATTGCTTGTATTATACTTTTGAAGTAATATTTCAGACATACGGCATATTCATCTACACAAGCTAAATTTTACAATAATTTATTTGTTTTTGTCTCATTTTTATTTATTTTTTTTTTTTGGGGACTTGCAGCGTTTTTGCTTATAACAGCAATGTAGTAGTTCTATAGCAGTTTCACGTCGCGAAAAACCACGGTCTTTATGTAGTGAACTGTAGGTATATTGTCAAAACGTTTTCAGTTTTTACCATAAATTTACCATTTTGTGCGCAAAAAAAAAAGTGGGTACCTAAATTTAAATAGAATATACGTAGTATAATAACAAAAATTATGAAAAATATATGAACCGCCCATAGGTACTATACCTACCTAGTTTACTTTTTTTTTTAAACAATCTATCCGCAGCATCAGTGCACCGGGCCCCACAAATTGTATATTCTGAATCTATAAATAATCCTAATAATATTGACCAAATAGTACGCAAATTGTGATCCGTGTGGACGTGTGATTTTTTGACGGGTTGTTATCGATGAAAATCAAAACAGTAGCAATATTATACATACCTATAGCTTAGATACTCGCCTTGTTATTGACTTGAAAATACTTAAACATATTTTATATTCATAATTTAATTAGAAGAAAAATTAATCAGTACCACCATTGATTATAAATACTACTACTATTTTTAGTCTATAGATAGACTATAGCATCCCATAGGTACCTACTTGGAAAATTGTATATTAGCTATAGTACAAACTACGACATAGTGTAAATAGTATAATAATATTAATTTGCTTTCATCGTTTAATTATTGACGAAAATTATAATACTCTTTTGTAATGAACTACGAAAATAATACTTTTGATACCGCCTACAAAAGGCTACATGGGGCAACGCTCGTACTCTATAAATATTTCAAATTAATATTTAATAATGTAATATACTATTTTGTATCAAAGCAAATTTCACATTTATCACGGACAACAACATTTTTTTTCTATGTTAGAATCATTAAAAGCATTTTTGTCTGAATTTTAAAAACAAGGTAACTTTTTTTTTTCACGGGCATTTACTTAAAAAAAACTATACTGAATACCTACATCGTATATTTCTGTATCATGTCGTATATTGTTTGTTACTAAGTAAGTAGGTACTATACCTATACTCATTTTATGTCTAATATAAAAATACAAATTGGAAACTATATTTACGATTAATTAAGGATATACGTTTTTACGGTTTTTTTTTTAAATATACTTATATATAGGTAGAACTTCATGGGTTAAATTTTAACTCACAGCTTTATTTTGCTATTTATTGAGATTGTATAATGTATAGATTATGGTGTTATTATAATCAATATTAAAACGCAAAGCGTGATTAATTGAACAATTTATTGGATTTCGTTAAAAAATGTTATAAATATATTTGGTTCCAGATTCTGTTATAACGTATTATCGAAGTATTTTTGTGATCGATCATTTCAATCAAAATGACAAAATGAAAAATGTATCATAAAATAATTCAGTTCTTGATTGATCATTTAGACTTTATTTTCGAATATTTTCCAAAACAGTAGGTATACACACAATAATTGACGGAGTACCGTCTGTATTTTAAAACGTACCTATCATGCAATATTACTAGGTACTTGTTATATTTTTATAATATTCCATCGTAATATAATATTCGTTCGTTCGTTTATCATTTTATCGTACTGTCATTAGTTTTTCCCGTGTTACTTAAAATTATGTATACGGAACGACCGCCGCGGTTTCTGGTCAAAATTATATTACGATACTAATAACTAATAAGTAATAACACTATAACAGATAGGTTATATAATATGCTATACTGCCATAGGAAATAAAATTTTATCTGTAGTGACTGTAATATCGACCATGCAATTGACGTTATCGTTTGCGAAGATATAAAATTAAACGGTCGGACTTATAAGTTATAACACTATCGGTTCCGTTGGGTGTCCCTATAGTTTCAATGTATAATATTGATGTTTGTCTTTATGCAACAGTGAGAAATATTTTAAGGTGGTTCCACGCGGGCCGTATTCACCAAATTCTGTGGATATCCGGTAGCTGGTGCAGGTGGTCGCCGAATCCGAAACGCACAAAATGATTAAGTCCCAGAAAAATATTATAGGTATTTCAATACTGTATGGAAAATATCACAATTGTAAATATTCTACTATTATGTTTAAATAAAAAAAAATGTATTTCTATGCATTTAAACCTGTCTACCAATAAGCGGACTTGGAGACATAACTATAGTTAATTATTTTTCCCGTATATATATGGGTACCTACCACGATACGTCGATACCATTTTCAATAAACTATAGTTTAGGTTAGGTAATACATACGCGGGTCGATGGTTATAGACTATAGTAATTGTATATGTATAATAATAAATTTTTCCGAGCACGACTTCTCGACAGAGTACATACCGTCAGACCGACTGTCTAGTAAATGTGTCATGTGCATAATACGTTACTGAATAATAGTGTGTACGTCGTGTAAAATTATTCCACTTTACGACTATAGTATATCATAGGCGGAAATTCGGTGAAATTACTGAGAGGGCTGGGAATTATAATATGCTCATTACACCTATGGGTACCGCTGTACTAGGGCCGCTCGCAATTATTTATTTCAACAAGACAGTTCGACATATTATTAAACAATTTTATCATATTTAAAAGAAATATATACCTTACCTTAGCATTATTAAGTTATTCATTTTTCATTTATAATTATAAGGTAATATGACCAATGGCGGATTTAAGGGTTCAAAGAAGTCGGCAGATCCATAAGAGGTACCCCCATAGCATATTAATACGAAATTTCATCGAAACCGGGACGACGCACGACGCGACACGGAACATTATTATAATGTTATAATATTGTCATGAGTAGTGCGATCGTAATAATTTAAATCGTATTTTGTATTGTTATATTATTATATTGTTTAGCCATAAAAGCTGTATTTAGTTATCGCTATTTAAATTATTGTCTGGTTCGAATAGCCAGTGATTTAATATTATTATTTTGTGTAAATTGTGTTAACTTATTATTGTTGTGCAGGGTGGATATATATATATATATATATATCTACCTATTATCCATATATTATCAAATAATTATACAGGCACAGGTGGTAGCAGCTGGCCAGAAGTGCATCGACTTAAGTTGTGAGTTTTGTACACATTACCTATTTATATTATTATTGTTATTGTTTCTGTTGGGCCATCAGGGCCATTTAATATTATTTGTAATACAAGCATACACACCTCTACACACCCGCTGCACACTAGCACTCAAAGTCTTGATCGGCGAACCCGTCCATTTATCTTGAGTCGCTATACGCCTATACATAGATACACATAACACAGGTCGGTCGGTACAGTGCGAACGAAGTATTTCGCGGTGAGCGGGCATCATTGCCTATTATTGTTCGTTATCCGACCCACAAAGTTAATATAAATAATTCATTCATATCAAAAAAAAAAAAAAATATTCTTTATTAGGCTTAATCAACAGCTGATATATTAGCGATACCAAAAAGTATCAACCGAAAATGTGATCCTAGCAGGGCTTGCAATTCAAAAAAAAAAATTGTTTTTTGTTATTTTCAATTTAAACATTACACAATTTTTGCGTTTATCGTTAGTTAAAATGGTTTTAATACCTTTACAGTTTAAAAATAATAACTAATTCGGGTAGGTACAATGGCCCTATTTTTCGTTTAATGATATTTTATAAATTACATTTTGCGTTATGTTTTGTTTAATGATATATAATATATTTTGTTGATAGTTGTGTTTTGTTTTGAGGGTATTTAATTATTTTTGATTATCGTTTTCCGTTATAATTATGTTCACAACTTTCAATCATTTTTTGTCAAATTTAACCTTATTATAACGTTTACAAGCCCTGGATCCTAGCCTTACTCTATCTTTATAATACGGAACGTAATACTACAACACTGGCTAAAATATTGAAGGAAAATAGTCAATAAGTACAGTATAAGTAATGTGGAGGAAAACGGTAACTAACCTTTTTTTGTTTTGGAGGAAAATGGACATTGGAGGAAATGGTATCTCGTTTTTGGAGGAAAATGGAACCGCCCAATACAATGATACTACATAATTACGATCGTTCCAAGTTATGATAATATGTTAGCAAAATCTCATGAATTAAATTCAATTTTTATCACAGAATATTTTGTTATAATTTATTTTTTAATTCAGTTATTGTATGAATTTTACAACTGTAACAATTATTGTACATTTATTCACTTTAAAATTTAGAAGGCCTGGGAAGCTAAGACTTGTACTTTGAACTTGTAGGGGGCTAAGTCCCCCCCAAGCCGCCCCCGATTTCTGCATATGATAGTATTGTATAAGCAACGAAGTTACTTTTAAAAAGTAATTTAATTATTTTACTCGTTACTTAGAGATAAAGCGTTTACTATTCTACCTAAGAAGTAACTACCTTATCTCCAAGTTACAGAAAAAAAAACAGTTCCAATAGTAAGTATATGTATTTTTGGATTACTTCATTTCTTTAAACAATGACGATTCGACAAGTAACGTATGTAGAAATACTCAGGTTTGTTACGTTTAAAACGACTTTTTTTAAACATGTTTATTACATGAATTCACAAACATTTGTTTTAAACTTTTGTTCATTGTTTAAAACAGTGTAAAATCCAAGTAAATATTGTGTTTTTTGGTTTATTATTAACGATAAATAATAATAGATATCCTTCAGACAAAAAGTTAAAGTATTAAATAATTGTATCTGTTACCTATCATCCTTCATTTAATTTTAGATTCTGAGTGGAACGATAAATGTATTGATTTTACAATGTGTGTTTATTTATCTATTTTTTTATTTTTGTGTCTGTCATCACGATTTGGGGCACTAAAACTGCTTCGATTTTCTTCAACAGTATCTTGTTTGATGGGAAAGTGAATCTAGTTGGTGCATTCAGGTGGTCAAAATTTGAAATTTCCAATAGTTTTCAAAAGCGTCGGGAAAAACAACATAAAAATTAAGGGAAAACGGGAATTTTTACGCAAAATCTGTTTTCGTGAATTTTTTTTTTGGTTTTTGGTGTAACTTTAAAACAAATGACCGTAAATACATGAAATTTTCACTGGTTGTATATATTTCCATTTTTTATATATAATAATATATACACGTTAAATTTTTCAAAACATTTTGATTTGTTTTGAACTGTTTAGGGACATTTTCAGTTTCCAATTTTATAAGTTTTTTAGATTCTGAGTGGAACGATGAATGTATTGATTTTACAATGATGTGTGTTTTTTTTTTTATTTTTTTTTTTATTTTTTTGTCTGTCATCACGTTTTAGGACAGTAAAAGTGCTTGGATTTTCTTCAACAGTATTTTTTCTGATAGTAAAGTGAATCTAGTTGGTACTTTGGGGGGTCAAAAGTAAAATTTTTCCAATAGTTTTCAAAAGCGCCGGGAAAAACAAAAGAAAAATTAAGGAAAAACGGGAATTTTTACGCAAAATATGTTTTCGAGAAAATCGATTTTGGTTTTTGGTGTAACTTTAAAAAAAAAGACCGTGGATACATGAAATTTTGACTGAATGTTTACATTTCCATTTTCTATACACGATAAAATTTTCAAAATATTTTGACTTATTTTGAGCTCTTTACGGACATTGTCAGTTTTCATTTTAGATTCTGAGTGGAACGATGAATGTATTGATTTTACAATGATGTGTGTTTTTTTATTTTTTTATTTTTTTATTTTTTTATTTTTATAAATTGAGATCATACAGAACAATATGCAATTCCTACAACTTTCGAACCCTACAAATAAGTATTTCGGCATACTAGCATGATAGACTAAATGCGTGTCACAATATCACTGTCATTAACTCCGTAATTAACTATGGCGATGACAATAAATACCTTTGTTGATAATTTTGAGTTTTATATTCAATATTAGTTGAAATATACAGGTTAAGAAAGAAAAAAAATCAATTTTTTTAGAAAAATATTAAATACGTATAATATGCATATAAAATCAATGAAATGTGCACTTTTTTAGCTAAAATTGGTAAAATATGCATTTTCAATTTTCAATTTTTCAACTCGAGATTGTATACTTCAAATTTCTAGCTTAGTCTGCTATAAATTGTGATCATACAGAAATATATGCAATTCCTACAACTTCCGAGCCCTAGTGATGACTGATTCTTATATAAAAAAGAACCTTTTTTACACGGTAATAGTATTTTTTAAAGACCTTGAACCCTAAACCAATACATATTATGTAATTATTCATTATTCATAAGTTCAATTGTTTATAACATATGTATATTTAATTTTGAGCAATACCCTCAAATATTATTTTGTTTTTATCTTAACAAATAAGTACTTCTTTGCGTCAAGGAAATAACATTGCTTATGTAATTTGTTTTAATCATATTTATTTGTTGCAGATATTTGAATGTGTTATTAATTGGGTAAAACATGAATTAGATTGTAGATATGACAGTTTGCCTAAATTAATGGAACATGTTTGTTTGTCTTTAGCACCTCAGACTATATATAAAAATATGAAGTTGATGAACCTCTTATCAAAAATAATCCTAAATGTATGTTTTTTCATCATTATGCTTTTACTGTAAATTTATAATCTTTACACAATAATAATAATATTTTTAGGTAAAGATTTCATCATTGAAGCAGTAAATTTCC
>NC_042493.1:128216832-128220772 GCF_005508785.2 Acyrthosiphon pisum
ATTTCTTCATGTAGCGATTTCCTTATTTTGTTCTAATTCAAAAACGAATAACTGCAGATACATGTAAATTTTTATTGAATGTTTATATAAGCATTTCCTATACACCATACAATTTTGAAAATATTTTGACTCTTTTTGAGCTTTTTACGGACATTTTCAGTTTTAAAATTTTTTAGTTTTTTTTCTATAAATATCAATAAAGTTTTATCTGTTGGGCCAAAAAGTGTATAAATTTAATACAAAGCTCCTGATATATTGTTACAATATCAGTTGAAAAATATTAAAAATACATAGGCACAATTTTTTTTTATAAGCATTTAAAGGTCAAATTTTGATAAAATTTATCAAATTTTAATTTGAAAAATTATTTTGTAGTTAAAAATTAATAAAATGTTCAATTTTTGTATCTAAGAATTGAAAATTTAAAACAAGATTCCACATAAGTAATTAATTCTGTTACCAAAAAATCTAAAAAATACATTTACACAGTTTATTTTTATAGTCATTTTAACTACAAATTTGGACGAAATTACATATTAAAAACCTAGGATAACTATTTTAGTTATTTTGTTGTGATTGTATAATATTATTCGTGGGTACTTGAAACTTCTAAAGTATACTATTATATATCTATGATTTTACCACGGTTTTTTGTTGATGTATAACGCGTTATAACTTATAAGTACCTAATAGATATTATGATATGATTAATTTGGAATTTATTATAGGTACCTATTATAGGTCAATTTTTTTTTAATACCATAGATAAGTATATATTATATGTCTAATACATAGACTGATATACCGTCTCCGCTCAGAATCGTTTTTCTTATACAGTGATATTATATCATTGAATTCAAATTTAATACTGTCCATTATACAGTGACCCACTTCTAACCTACTGTACAGCAGAGCGACATCCACTTACCCACCTTTTTTTTCAATGAATGTCAATAAAACTTTATTTGTTGAGTAAACATACTTGAAAATTTAATACAAGGCTCCTACTATATTGTTTTAATGACATTTGAAAAATATTACAAATCCTTAGTCACAGTTTTTTTTATTAGCATTTAAAGTTCAAAAATTGACAAAATATGTAAAAATCACGAAAATTAGCAAATTATTTTTAGTTAAGAATTTGTAAAAATTTTTCTTTTTAAATCTAAGATTTGAAAATGTAATACAAGATTCCTCATAAAATTTTCTACCTTTATCAAAAAAAAACAAATTTCTACAAAAAAGTCAAATTACATTTTTACGAGCGTTTGAAATTCATATTTTTACAGCATTTGATATTCGCTCGATTTCTCATGTGACGGTTTTCTTATTTAATTGTAATTAAAAAACGAATTACTGTAGATATTTGAAAATTTTACTGAATGTTAATATTTTCATTTTTTATACACCATACAATTTTGAAAATATTTTGACTTTTTTTGAGCTGTTTACGGACATTTTCAGTTATCAATTTGTTTAGTTTTTTTTTCTATAAATATCAATAAAATTTTATTTGTTGGATAAAAAAGCGTGAAAATTTAATGCAAGGCTCCTGATATATTGTTACAAAAGCAGTTGAAAAATATTAAAAATACATAGGCTCAATTTTTTTTTATAAGCATTTAAATATCGAATTTTGACAAAATTTATCAAATTTAACTTTTAAGATTCAATAATAATTTTGTAGTTAGAAATTTATAAAATGTCCAACTTTTATATCTAAGGATTGAAAATTCAAAACAAGATTCCACGTAAGTAGTTAATTCTGTTACCAAAATATCTAAAAACACATAAGCACAGTTTATTTGTATACTCATTTTAAGTTCAAGTATGGACGAAATTACATGTTAAAATACCTACCTAGGATAACTATTTAAGTTATTTTGTTGCGATTGTATAATATTATTCGTGGGTACTTGAAACTTCTAAAGTATACTATTGTAACGTGCCTACAACTGCGCAACTACTGATGGAAGTATAGAAATGAATTACGAAAATGAATTGTAGTACTTGTATTTATTAAATCTTTAAAATATTATTATTTAATAAAAAAAATGTCTAAGTCCAATAAATGTATAATAAAACTGTGGGTCAGCGAGATGTGACTATGTATTTAGTGAGACTGTTCTTCTTGGGTCTCGTTGTTCGTCTGATGGACGCTTGTCCACCAGCTCTCCTCGATGGGTATCTGTCCCTGTCCCTTCTATTATTTCAGATGACCATACATGGTCATCTTGCGGTTTAGGCCTAGCGTGAGATGCCGTCGTACGCCGTCGCACGCTGGCACACGCCGGATGTCTAACATATATTTATTGTTGTTGCAAAGTTTGTGGTGTTATTTAATATAACAACACAAATCCTAGTTTATATTATTTTAGAATTATTTATATACGTAGTCATATATCTAGTGCCAAACGCCGCTCATGGTCACGCGCTATTACACTACGCGATACCATTGATATTATTACGCGAGCGCTCGCTCGCGTATTATATTTATATTTACGCGGCGCGTATACTATATGATTACGTACATTTATAATGTGATTGATAGCAAATTAGTAAGTAAATAGTTAAGATAGTCACAGATCGCTACACTATTATATTATATCTATGATAGGTAGTTGTTTGCGCCGGGAACGACAACAATAAAATATAGGTCGTGCGCCCGGTCACTAAAATACTTCGTGCGCTGTACCACTACCACACATCGACCGACCTGTATATCTGTGTGTATATATTATGTATAGCACTTAACAGGAAGTGGACAGGTTCGCCGAACAAGTCCTGTAAGTGCTAGTGTGTGGTTGGTGTGTAAGTGTGTATATGTATTTGTGTATAAAATGGCAACACGTTTGAGGTAAATAATAAGTCGCTGTATAATACACGACGTCAATAATAATCAATTTTACAAATATTATATAAAAATTACAGCAACACAATAATATTATAATAATAATATGGCAAGCTATTTGACCTGCTAAAGAATGTAATAATAAAAATTCACGTAACTTGGCGGTACACTGCTGGCCAGCTGCTACCCTTGCCTAAATAATTTGGGTCCACATTGGTGGTCATTAAATACAATAATGATAAATACACTTCACAACAATAAATAAAATTATAATATTGTTAGGTACTATATGAAATAACGGTCGCGATTAGCGGGTACGCATACAATGTAGTACAACGACACCCGGCCGATATACTGTAATATAAATAATAATAATGTTATGATCGGCGATTCGCGCCCACAGCACAACGAATTTGTAACAAAAAGGTGATTCGCGCCCGCAAAACACGACTTGGTCTCAGGGCCGCATTTAAGGGGGGGCCCTGGGTACAACTGCCCCAGGCGCCAGTATTTTAGGGGCGCCAAAATGTTGTGGCCAGAAATATGTTTACTTGTGAATTATTAAAATAAATTGTATAATTTTAATTATTTTAATAACAGTATTATATATATAGTATATTAATATTATGCTGTTTGACATTTTTTTAATTAATATTAATTTGCATAGTTTTATATAGTTTTATTTTATTTATTCATGAAATATCTACAACCTACTTAAATATGTTAAAAAAAAAAAACAATTTATATGATGAATTATAAGCAAGGTTTAGGTGACATAAATTCAAATGTATCTTTGCGGAGAGAGGATCAAGCGATTAATAAACAATATTTGTAAAAAAAGCACACATTGTAAAACAAATATTCTTTTCTGTGCTCAAAATCTAAAAGGTTAATGAGGATCTATCTTCCATATTTTCCGTGGGTAGGCCCCTTAGGGGGAAGCAATTTTTTTCACCGGAGCTTAGGGGGCGCCAATTTTTTTTTGCACCGGGGCGCAAAATGTCTAAATGCGGCACTGCTTGGTCTTAAAAAAGGGCGATTCGCGCCTGAAAAATAGCTTTTACTTATTCCGCGCTTCAGCTATACGGA
>NC_042493.1:128220822-128223902 GCF_005508785.2 Acyrthosiphon pisum
TCATACACTTACTTTTTTATTTGAGTCCCATAATTTTAATTATATGTTTGGGCTATAGTTATTTTGATATACACCAAAAGTAGTGTAGTTTTTTTGTGGTTCAGGTCTTAACACTCTAACTAGTCAGTATTTTTTCTAATACTTAAGTATTTACAAAAATATTAAAGGGGCACAAATGTAACAGTCACCTTCAGTGATACACTGTTGCACCTATTTTATTTTAATTTATTTAAATTAAATTATTTTATGTTATTCAAATCATATTATACTATACATATTTAATAATTTAAAAGTAAAAAGTTATATAACAATTTGTTATTTGAGATAATCTGTTTACCAAAGTTATATTTTATTTTAATTAAAGGTTATTATGCTATAATTGTTTTAACAATTTAAAAGTCAAAAATTATATTACTATTTAAGGTAATCTGTTTACCAAAGTTATGTTTTATTTAATTTAAATGTAACTGTTATATTTTATATGTTTTACAATAATATAAAAAAGTAAAAATCATGTATGTTACATCTGTCCCTAGTGCTGTTACTATTGTACCCTGTATCGGGTACAATTGTAACATATTTCTTTTCTTTCTATATTTATATCTATTCAAAATCATGCGGAAATAAAGATTCAATACACACATATTTTGAAAGGTAACAACTTACTTTACTAATTGAATGTAAAAACGATTCAAAAAATTTTGAATTTTGGCAGAAATAAATAATTTTATGAAAAATGTTACAATTGTACCCAGTCCCTCCTACTACTTGCTCGGGCGACCGTGCTAATTCACCCCGTTCTAGCGAGCCGGTGATGGATGATGGCGCGTATGCGATCGTGCGTAATCTACATATATTATATAACTCACAGCTGACAATTATACAAAAATAAAAACAATGTTAATTTAGATTTAATACAAATAAAAACAAATAATATGTTGTGTGCGCGCGCGCGCGCGTGTGTGTGTGTGTGTGTGTGTGTGTGTGTGCCGTCGGCCGATGTGTCGTCGATCCACGAAGCACCACGACCGACCATCTAAATCGGCGGCGGCGCAAACACTAGTATCACGGTTTGTTGTTGATGTATAACGCGTATAAGTACCCAATAGATATTGTGATATGATTAATTTGGAATTTATTACAGGTACCTATTATAGATCATTTTTTTTTTTAATACCATAGATAAGTATTATATGTCTTATACCTAGACTGACATACCGTCTCCGCTCAGAATCGTTTTTCTTATACAATGATATTATATCATTGAATTCAAATTTAATATCATCCATTTTTTTTTTAAATTTTATTGAAAAAATTACCAAATTAAAATGTTTTTTTCTTAATAGTTAACATATTATACATAATTTATATTATAATGTCTTCATATAACATCCATTCAGAAAATATTTTAAATACTTTTAAGATTTAAAACAAGCAATAAATAAGCAGTGAAACATATTAGCATATATAAGTGAATGACATATTAAATTAAAATTAAGTTATTTTAAATATACGGTTTAAACACTGTTTTAAACTGTTTAAAACTAAAGCAATTTATTTTGTTTAAAATATTGTTTAAACAAAAAATAATTTTCAAAAACAATAAGCAGTTAATAATATTATAATTATTTATAAACATATCTTTATAATAATTATTATAATATTCAACAATCAAAATATATTTGCGTAGTGTATTATATGCGTAATATTACTATTTAATAACACCAGTAGTCCGTACGATCTATTTATAGGAAACGTTCTATATATTTTGAGAAAATGAATTAAAAATATAATTTATTTGATAAACTTTCTATGTAATTTACTCGTGACTTAAACTTAAAACTTCTGAAAATTAGGGGTCAAAGATAATGTCAAGGTGTAAAATTAAATATTATATTATTTGTTTACGTCCAATACCAGCATTGTAATAGACATATGTAAGTATATAGGTAATAATAAAAATAATGATTTTTTTAGATTCTGAGTGGAACGATGAATGTATTGATTTTACAATGATGTGTGTTTTTTTATTTTTTTAATTTTTTATTTTTTTATTTATTTTTTTATTTTTTATTTTTTTTGTGTCTGTGTACACGATAAGTAGTCGAAATAATGCTACGATTTTCAACTTCAGTATCTTGTTCGATCAGAAAGTGAATATCGTTGGTGCATTGGGGAGGTCAAAATTTAATTTTCCCAGTAGTTTTCAAAAGCGACGGGAAAAACAAAAGAAAAATTAAGGAAAAACGGGAATTTTTACGCAAAATCGATTTTTCACAAAATTGAATTTGGTTTTTGGTGTAACTTTAAAAAAAATGACCGTAGATACATGAAATTTCGACTGAATGTTTATCTTAGTATTTTCTATACACCATAACATTTTCAAAATATTTTGATTTATTTTGAGCTCTTTACGGACATTTTCATTTTCCATTTTAGATTCTGAGTGGAACGATGAATGTATTGATTTTACAATGATGTGTGTTTTTTTATTTTTTTATTTTTTTATTTTTTTATTTTTATAAATTGAGATCATACAGAACAATATGCAATTCCTACAACTTTCGAACCCTACAAATAAGTATTTCGGCATACTAGCATGATAGACTAAATGCGTGTCACAATATCACTGTCATTAACTCCGTAATTAACTATGGCGATGACAATAAATACCTTTGTTGATAATTTTGAGTTTTATATTCAATATTAGTTGAAATATACAGGTTAAGAAAGAAAAAAAATCAATTTTTTTAGAAAAATATTAAATACGTATAATATGCATATAAAATCAATGAAATGTGCACTTTTTTAGCTAAAATTGGTAAAATATGCATTTTCAATTTTCAATTTTTCAACTCGAGATTGTATACTTCAAATTTCTAGCTTAGTCTGCTATAAATTGTGATCATACAGAAATATATGCAATTCCTACAACTTCCGAGCCCTAGTGATGACTGATTCTTATATAAAAAAGAACCTTTTTTACACGGTAATAGTATTTTTTAAAGACCTTGAACCCTAAACCAATACATATTATGTAATTATTCATTATTCATAAGTTCAATTGTTTATAACATATG
>NC_042493.1:128223952-128225433 GCF_005508785.2 Acyrthosiphon pisum
CCGTTAACTACGAGTATATTATGATTTTGCAGAAGCGAGACCGCTCGTGTTGATGATGAAGATGTTGACAGGGTAGTTTATAAATAAATGTAGACAGATGAAAAGATACTTTGTAGTTTATTTAAACGTTCTTCAGTAATTTAGTCTAAATCCAAATGCCAAGTTACTACACAGAGTGACGTGAAGGTGCTTGTTGTGCTCTGGAGTAGACACGTCTGAATACAGGCTGTTTCAGGCTCCCTTTTATATTCGGGTCCCTGCTCCCCCTGCCTATCGTTTCGCTATCTTGTCTCTACCGGATGTGGTCCGTGTGACCATCGACTCAACCTACGCATTTGCAATATTCCTATCTAATCTGAGTATTCGCTATAATGTGCTGACAGCTAATTGATTATCTGTGTTGTTGTGCAGAAAGTCATCTCTTCTGCGAATTACTAATAGTTTATCAGTTAACACATCCTGGTCTATAGGTTGCGTACATATACATATATTCGCATATCTACTTGTGGCATTGGCAATCCCCATATCCTGTCAATAGATACGTGATTTATGTGTTTAGAAAATATGATTCGCGAATAACCACTCGGTTATTTTGACTATATAATTAACCCTTTAACCTTTTGTTGTGTTTGCGTATTTGCAATTTGACTATTGCCAAATTGTTTAATGAGGTCGTTTACCTAATCGCTTATGCCGAATTTAACTATTCATATATAATGATATTTATGTGTTGTGAGTAAACGGTTACTACCCGTTACAGGTTTATGCATTCTGAAAAAAATGTAATGTTATACAGCTTATGCCGTATACGAGGCCGTATAGTTAATTGTTTAAATATACATTTTGAAATGATAATAAATATTAATAAATGTTATTTTATATTATTTGTGTGTTTTTTTTATTTCATCTATATTTAATTTACTTAGTGCCTATTAATTTTTAAATTTTTTTTAAAAGTCATGTACTATTTTTTAAAAGATGTATATAATATGCACTAGTATTAACACCATCATGCATAATAATTTTTTTATCATCATTAGCACTAAGAGCAATTTTCTTTACAGATTTAGAATAAACAAAATGGTTTTTTGACTGTATAAAATTCATAGTTTTACATATTTTTTGGTCAGATATATTATTGGTATAATCATTTAATATTTATAAATATTCGTAGAATTTTATGTGTTTATCAATTACATACTTTTTTACACCCTAAATAATAATAATAAAAATACTGTCAACTAAAAGACAGTTTAAATAATTTAATATTAGGAAATTTTTATGTACAAGAATTAAAAAAAAAGTTTTTTCCTGATACCTTTCTCATTGAACGTGTTATAAAAAAACATAAAAACAAATTATATGTTAAATGGTTAGGTTTTGACAATAGTCATAATTCGTGGGTAAATGTAAACGATACTTTAAAATAGCTCATAAGTGAATTTTGTAATTAAACGAAATGTATCATCATACTTATTGTT
>NC_042493.1:128227575-128234756 GCF_005508785.2 Acyrthosiphon pisum
ATCAATTCTGATAGGAGAGTGAATCTAGTTGGTACTTTGAGGAGGTCAAAAGTAAAAATTTCCCAGTAGTTTTCAAAAGCGCCATTTAAAACAAAAGAAAAATTAAGAAAAAAGCAGAAATTTTTACGCAAAATCTGTTTTTGAGAAAATTGATTTAGGTTTTTGGTGCAACTCTTAAACAAAGTAGGTGGAAATGAATTATACGATTTTAATCTCGATAAAAATGTAGTAAAATCTGAATGTACTGGATACGAATTATTTCTTACTAAATAAATCAATGAAGGAAAATCGTTAGAAAACTTCTGTAAATTCATGGTTTTTAATAAAACAAAAAATAATTGGTTGAAAAAAAAAAATCGAATCAATAAGATAATTTACTGAAAAAAAACAACACGACTTGATTGTACAACAGTTGCATAGTATCTGACTAAATGTTAATATATTGTCTGTCAAATTAAAAATCGCTTTGAATTTTTTCTATTAAGTTACAGGGAGATTGGTTTCACTGTTAGGCATACATTCCTGGTTAAACTTTTTTCATCTCCCCGTAAAAAGTGCCTCAGAACCGCCAACCATACATATTAGAATTTTTAGCTATACGATGATCGAATGTGCTGCAAGTGGGACTTTCCCCCTTAAATTTTTTTCATCTCCCCGTAAAAAGTGACTCAGAACCGCCAACCATACATTTTAGAATTTTTAGCTATACGGTGATCAAATGTGCTGCAAGGGAGACTTTCCCCCTTAAACTTTTTTCATCTCCCCGTAAAAAGTGCCTCAGAACCGCCAAATTACTACTACTACTGTTTAGGGACATTTTCAGTTTCCAATTTTATTAGATTTTTTTTTCTATGAATGCCAATAAAACTGTATTTGTTGAGTAAAAATACTTGAAAATGTAATAAGGCTTCTACTATATTTTTACAATGACATTTGAAAAATATTAAAAATCCTTAGTCACAGTTTTTTTTTATTAGCATTTAAAGTACAAAAATAGACAAAATATGGAAAAATCACGAAAATTAGCAAATTATTTTGAGTTAAGGATTCGTAAAAATTTTTTATTTTAAATCTAAGATATTACAATGTAATATTGTAATACAACATTCCTTATAAGATTATCTATCTTTATCAGAAAAAAAAAAAAAATGTCTATAAGAAAGTCAAATTAAATTTTTATGAGCGTTTGAAATTCAAATTTTTACAACATTGGATATTCACTCGATTTCTCATGTAATGATTTTCTTATTTTGTTGTAATTCAAAAACGATTAACTGTAAATACATGAAAATATAACTGAATGTTTATATTATCAATTCTTATACTTGATAAAATGTTCAAAATATTTTGACTTGTTTTGAGCTGTTAACGGACAATTTCATATTTCTATCTTTTTTTTATTTTTTTCTATTTTTTTCTATTAATATCAATTAAGTTTTATCTGTTGGACCAAAAAGTGTAAAAATCCTGATAAATTGTTACAATAGCAGTTGAAAAATATTAAAAATACATAGGCACAATTTTTTTATATAAGCATTTAAAGATCGAATTTTGACAAAATTTATCAAATTTAAAATTGAATAACTATTTTGTAGTTAAAAATTTATAAAATGTTCAACTTTTATATCTGAGGATTGAAAATTTAAAACAAGATCCCACGTAAGTAGTTAGTTCTGTTACCAAAAAATCTAAAAAATACATAAGCACAGAAATTAGAATAAGAACGAAATTATATATTAAAAAACCTAAAATAACTATTTTAGGCTTTAGCTATTTTGTTACGATTGTATAATATTATTCGTTGGTACTTGAAACTTCTAAAGTATACTATTATATATCTATGATAGTACCACAGTTGGTTGTTGACGTATAACGCATTATAAGTACCTAATGAATATTGTGATATGATTAATTTGGAATTTATTAAAGGTACCTACCTTTTATAGGTCAATTTTTTTTTTTATACCATAGATAAGTATGATAATATAAGATACCTTATACATAGACTGACATACCGTCTCCGCTCAGAATCGTTTTTCTTATACAATGCTATTATACCATTGAATTCAAATTTAATAACATCCATTATACAGTTACCCACTTGTAACCTACTGTACAGCAGAACGACATGCACTTGCCCGCCTTTTTTTATCCACTAATTTTGTTCTATTTTGTATAATAATTTTTAAGATGTATTGCTAATAAAATTATGTACGTTTTTCTATGGAATACTATTTCTCGAATATAATATTGAGTTTAGTCAAATAACGATGCATTCAATAATATTATTATTAAAATGACCGATAAAATAACAATAACACCACAAACACTTGTATAATGTCTATAGCACAGAGGGAAATACGTGTTGTATAATTATTGCAAAAAATTACTCATTGTAAGAAAATAAAAATAGTCAAAATATGACTCTCTCGACGCCACAGTGGCTGAAGATATTATATTAACACCACTTATTTTCCTTACTAACAAAAAACACCTTTAATTGCCTATAATAGTTAATACGTTTATGCAGTACTATATATAAACACACACACACACACACACACACACACACAGATATATACTGGTAGAGTGAAATCACAAGACCTAACAACTGATTACCGATGACGTCATTGTTGAAGACGATAATAAGTTACTAATTTTTTTTCAAAATCGGTAATTGCCAACGAAAAATTAACAAAAATGTTGTAAAATACGTATGAATTCTAATGAAGCAACCATATAAACATATACCGCGGTCGCATTGTGTACACACTTATTACACACTTAATACACACTTAATACCTATACCTACGTTATTATAAGTGACTTTATAAAAGTATATAATATATATATATATATCATATTGTACAATATTTTAATTGAATAATGTTAACAATTTTTAATTGTTTATTTAAATATATTACAACATAATTTATTTAATTCAAGTATGATGTACAAAAAATTGAATAAAATATTACTTATTAGTAATGAAATGTGAAAATCGTTTAGACAACAACAATACTTTTGATTGTTTTAATTTAATAGCGGGTTAAATAAAAATACAAACGATAGACTACGATAAGAACCAAAAAGTTGGACAAAATGTTATCAAACAATGATTTAAAAGTATAATATTATTAAACAATTAAAATATTAAATTAATTCTTGAAATATTGGTTTAAATCGGTTATACTCGAAGCAATATTATACTCAAAGTATAATTGTTTTATTCTAATAAATACATTTGAAAATTTATATTTTTGAATGTAAATAAATACGAAAAAATATAATACTCACGAAAAACGGCAATGTACACAAAATTATAAAAAAAAAAACGTATTACTAACTACACGCTTAATGTAACTATCGCGACTGATGACTGATTACTGATTTAAGAGTCTAAGAACTTAGTTATCTCTAGTCCCTTGGTGTGCCACCTGAAGCGCACTCTACGACGGGTTTGTATTAGCCACAACTCGATTATACCTACTCGGGACTGTTCGGAAATTGTCGACTTATCGTAATTTCATTATTATTCACATTTCTTATTAGATATTTTTTGTATTTTTATTATTTAATTCAAACAAAATTCAACACTTCAGTCTTTACGTGAAAGTGGAAATTATGTCATTAACTTGAAATACTAAAATATTATATTTCAACAATATCTATGTCAATACTTACTTTTACTTATAGTAAAATAAATTACTTTAATAGCAACAATATCACGAAATGTACTTTACAAACATTAGTTGTTATAATAAATCAAATAATATTATATTATTTAATTTATATAATCAAATAATATTTATTATTATAGTTATTTTTATTTTTTTTTTATCATTGCTTCCAACATAAAATAAAAGTTCAACTCTAGGTTTGAAAGGGGGTAGGGGAGATATCGGCTCGAGAGAATACAAAAGTAGGTACTTAATAATTTACCAATATTAAATTTTAACCAAATGTATTACTATATGTCAGGAGTGGGCAAACCGCGGCTCACGTCATAGACTTTTGCGGCTCGCATCTTAACGTAACATTAGACGTAAATTAACGTAAGAGCCAAGAGTTAAAAAAAAAAAGGCCATATAATATATAATAATATTTATTTAAATAATTATAATGATTCAAAATATAACATGGCAAAAAAATATCATGTTTTCATAGTCAATATGTAATATACCTAGTCATATTATTCAAAATATTTATAAATCAATAATAGTCTCAATAGTAGTCACATTATAATACAGTATATAGATCATTTGGCTAATAATGAAATAATCATAATAATAATAAATAATAATAGTTATGACTCGTTTTTATTTTCTAAACATTTATTTTCTATGCTTTAAATTTTATAAATTAATATTTGAGTAAATTTTATCAGACAATTTATGTAATTGAGTTATTTTAAATTTTAACATTTTATTTATAAAAACATCTTACCTATACATTTTTTAAATTAAATATTTTGACTTAGATAATAATATGGCCATTAATATAATCAACCCCCATGACAGCCCTATCAGCTATCAATATTATATACTAATACTAACTAATAATAAAAAAAACCCGGTGATCACACGTTCGATAGTGTTATTATTTTTACGGGGTCGAAATTTAATAATTATTATCTGAGGAATACTCAATTGAAAAAATACACTGTTATATTGGGTACCTGTACATACAGGATATATTGAATCACTTAGGTACTTAATATTAGTCAGTTTTCGCTATTGTTTAATTCAGTTTAGTTGTAGTTATTATCGAGTGCTGTGGCATGTGCTGTTTAGGAATTAAATAATGTGCACGTGAAATTATTTAAATATACAGCGTTCCACAATCCGCTTAACGTTAGATGCTAATTATCAAGATATTTTAAAGCATACATCAGGTTTGGCCCACCATAAAAAAATTGGCCCTGGTGGTCTAGTTTAATACCAATGTACCTATAATGAATTTGCTCCATTTATAAAATAAAAACCGAATGGAATTATTAAAATTATTTAATATAGATCTGTGTTGATTTATTGATGTGGTGTAATTTTTTTTGCCACAAAAGTTAATGATTGGTGGAAGCTTTTTAACTTTTTACCTTTTGAAGAAACTGGAAAGTTATATTTATTTGTATAAGCATTTAAATTTAAATTGTTTACAATATTGGATTTTCAATGGTAAATTAGCGAATTTTCGTCTATTAACTTTTTATATTTAGTTGTAATTCAAAAACGAATAATCCCAGATACTTGAAATTTATGATTAAAATTTCCCATATAATATGTAAATAAATAAAATAAATAAAAAATTGAACTAATAATGTTGAAACAACGTAATATTCACTAAATCGCACAAGACGTTAAAATTGTCAACTGACTCGTTACGACTACGATACGTACACTACTGCCATCAGTACCATCCGTATATGACGGGAAACTATTGTCAGAATAGATTACAATATAACAATATTATTTGGCACAAAACTAGTTTCTTATCGCTTATAAATACTATGAGTTTATGACGTGCCGTACAGAATTTCAGATAAAAGTATGTAGGTACATCGTGAATTCGTTACTGACCAATTACCTATTCTCTAGCTTATTTACTATTTTTATTAGTAGTATGTTTTGTTATGTTATTATAATTGAATCGTTCACCTTTAGTTTGTAGAACATATAAATATATTTAATACAGTGTAAAAAAAATTTAACACAGAAAGAGAGAGAAATGTATTAATAGTTTTTTAACTATCAATTTTTATACAAATATATCTTGCCAAATATTTGTTTAAATGCAAAAATATAAGAGAACTTTTTTTTTGTAAATTGTCTAATAAATAACTTTTATTTGAAACTTTTTTTGATATTTGTAATATTTTTTGAGATATTCAAAAAAGCTCATATTTTTAAACTTTCGTGAGCTTATAAAAAAAAAAGCTCCAGTCCGATTAATGGGGACTTTTAGTATGTTATAGGGCATATTTTATTAAAACTTTTAAAAAAAAAAAATCTTGGTTGGGATTTTTTTCCGCCATTTTTTCTTCTTTGCCTGGCCTAATGGTAAAATGTTCAAACAATATTGACTCTTTTTTTTTTACTTTTCTTGGCCCTGGAGATTTTTTAAAATTTTGTAAATTATTAAAATTGTTTAATATAATTCTTTGTTGGCTTACTGATGTGGTATTATTTTTTCTGTCACAAAAGGTGACAATAGATAGAACATAAAAAAAATATACGCATAATTTTAAAACCAGCCAAGTGTGAGTCGAACTCATGCATGAAAGGTTCTGTACCATTATCTACAGAAATTTATCATCCGTGAAATTATAATCTCACTCTTCAGATAGTTTTGATAAAATCTATTGCTCAACACATTGGGATAAAAGGGGAGTGCTCTGCCATCAAATAGATACCAAAAGCCCAAATCCAGCCTTGTCGCTACCATTTCGGGACAGACCGGTGTTATAATACACGTTGGAAACATTGCTTATGTTATATATTCTGACGAATTTTTAGTACTTGTTGCTGAAGTGACAATATAAATACATCATCTGTAAAAATTTCACCTGACTAACTTTCACGGATGGACGAACGGCAGAACCTTTGTAATATGGTCCCGTTTTACCATACGGAAGACGGAACCCTAAAAATCAATATAATTATTGCTCCGCACAGAATCTATAAGAAATTAGAAAAAAATATTTCACTGCCTCTTGAGTCTATGTGAAAATCGCGAAAAAAAAATCGCGAAAGTCAAAATCACGAAAAAAAACAGCGAAAATAAAAATCGCGAAAGGTTTTAACAGCGAAAACAATAATAGCGAAAATTATTTTCGTAAGTGGGTATACCTTTATAATATAATAAGTAATATAGATAATCAATAATGTAATTTTGTAATCTTGCGTCTTGGATCACGTAATAAAGATAAGACGAAGTTGAACCTAACAACTGTCAAGTTTTGTCATAATAAATAATAGTAATGATGATACCTAGATAATCAATGCCATTTTGTACTTTGTACAAATCGCCAGTCACACCAGTCCGCATTACCGAGTCGTCCGTTCACCGTTGCCATATTCGTATAGTTATTCATTCGTAAATCGTAATATTTTCGCAATGGAGTACATTAAAAGTCAAAAAAACAAAAATTTACTTAAATATAATGGTTATTTATATAGGTTTGA
>NC_042493.1:128235010-128240151 GCF_005508785.2 Acyrthosiphon pisum
CTATATCTGTTTACCCAGAAACAAAATAATTATGTTGAAGGATGGCATAGAGGCTTTAATAACTTATTGAGTTTATGTCATCCAACAATATGGAAATTTATTGAAGTAATTCAAAAGGAACAGAGTTTAAATGAAATGAAAATAAATCAGTACATAGCGGGCACGGTCGAACCATCCAAAAAACGCAAAAGGGATACACTTAAAGAATTAGTTAATGACTACGAAAATAGGGACAGACTAGAATACCTAAGGGGTGTTGCCTATAATTTAAAGTACCAAATTTAATTATTATTTATTGTATTTATTATTATTTATTTATTTAATTTTTCAAATATTTTAAATTTATATACTTATATATTGCAATTTTAATAAAATATGATTTAGTTTCCTTTTTTTGTATATAATTTCTTTGGATATTTTTCTTTAATCATTTGACCACATTTAAAATTGATTAATTGTTATCACTTATATGTGTATTTCACATCGGAATGTTTATTTTATTTAGTGTTAAATATTTATATGATCCTAGGCTTTTTTAATCTAGGTACCTGTTTACATTTTACAACATAATTTATAATTAGGTAACTAATACTTATATTCTTTAAAATAAATTTGGATTGTGAATTATTTTTTTAACAGTACTTAAAAGAATCTGAGTGATATCTGAAATTTTAAATTAATAGAAATTATGATAAAACACACGACGTAAAATATTGTAATATCATTACCTTAAATGTTTTTAAAATATACCTACTTTGACAAATTATAGTTATTAAGTTGTACGTTTGTTATTATTCCATGCGTGTTATTAATCCGCAAATTTTTGTATAAATAATTTTTTAAGTTCAAACATTCATGAGTGAGTTTGTTCAATTATTTATTACAATGACAGTAATATTATTAATTTGTATAGGTGGTATACTGTGATTAAGATAGTAAGTACGTAGGTACCTATAAAATGTAATAGTTTCTTGCACATAAATAGGCATTTAATTAATAGTTTAGACATAGTTTTACCTAATATAAATAAAATAATACTATGAGTATTATATTTTTGTATTTATATAATACACGGGTTTTAATTATTTGGTATAATAATTACAATATGTTTTCAAATCAATATTTTATTAAAATATAATTTAATATAATACTAAACATCTATTTTTGTTATTTATTATTGTCCCTGGTCTAAATATAGGTATATTATTTTTCCACCCAACGTAATATGTAAATACCTACGTTAAACATTAAACCCAAATGTTTTTGTGGTCTACATGTACCTATTATGATTTTATTTTAACGTACCTAAGATTTATGTTGTGAGTTTGTGAAATTAATAAATAGTACACTTAACTATACCTAAATACTTAACTATACCTATTTTATAAGATTTTTGTCACTATGCCGTATATAAAAATTATATGTCATTTAAAACACATTGTTTTGGGTCTGGACATTGTGCTGGTCCAGTGGCGCAATCGGTTAGCGCACGGTACTTATAAGACAGTAGTCGTGAGCAATGCCGGGGTTGTGAGTTCGAGCCTCACCTGGACCACAACATTTTTGTCGAATTTTTCCGAAGGCATACGAAATCTATCACGTTCGACTGCATTATAAATACAAGTAGAACCATGTGACATGGAATTAATAAGCGTCGTTGATGTTAATAGTACTGTTAATTCTCAATTACAGTTAATATTATTTTATAATCAATTTTTTTTTGAAATTTATAAATGATTGTTGGTTTTTATTCAACTGACAAAAATATCAATTATTGTTCAAATTGTATTATTATCAATAATATTTTTAACAGGTGTACTATTATATTTTAATTAACTATGTAATAATATTTATATAATATTATTAATTTGAAAATTAACCATTACAAATTTTAGACTAGGTACCTATATCACATTCTCAGTGGAGCAAATGTATTAATTTTACAATTATATGTGTTTTTAGCTTAGCAACATTTTGGTACTAAAAATGCTTCGATTTTTGAGATCAGTATCTTTTTTTGATAAAAAAAGTGAATTTAATTGGCACTTTCAAAATTCCAAGGAGCTTTACAAAGTGTAGAAAAATGTTAATTTTTATGTAAAACTAATTTTCGATTCAATTTTTTTTTTTTGCTGTAATTCAAAAATTATTATCATAATAGAGTGTTCCGAATGGCTTTTGGAAAAATAGTTATTGGATCATAAGCGTATTAATTATAGTAATAGACCGGGACTATTAGATACATTTTGTCGTTTTCCTAAAATGTCAAATTAGATCATTATATTTTACATATTATTATTAATCACCACTGCATGCATAACATTTTATAAAAATATCAGATATGAAGAAACTTATTGTGTTGTTGTACCTACAGAGGATCAATTTCAATATACGCTGGTTTTTGAGGGGGTAGATTCATAATGACAGTATTTTTCAGTATGTCTTATAATAATATGGTAGTGCTTGAAAAATATTAATTGTATATTGGAAATATTTTTTATAGAAATTTGAAATTTAAATGGGATGGACAAAAAAACTACAATCAGTCCCAAAGAATATGGAATTGACACCAGGCGGTCAGAACGGAAAACAGAACTGAGTCGGTAATCAACATGGAATAATACAGGACGCGTAGCCTGGCTAGTTATTAATGTTGTCATGGCTCTCAGTGTTGTACCCAGATAAGTAAACAATATTAGGTACATACGATTACAGATATAATGTATTTTGATACTGAAATTAAAATTCTGCGTACTACGAATAAACAAAATTTTAAGGATAATTATTCATGTAATTCACCAGAAGAGTATTATAAAATATCTGTATTTTTACAGTGTTTAGATGGTTTTATTTTACATCTCGAAAATAGGTTTGAACAGAATAATGATATTTTATCGTCAAAAGAAATATTATTACCAAAATTCGCTTTAGAAAAAAACGTCGAAAAACTAAAAAATCACACCATTTATTTTGAAGATAAAATTAGTGAAAAAAATATAGCAATTGAGTATTTAATTTGGTGTGAAAAGAGGAAAAATAATGAAGAAACCCCTACAGATATTATAGCTATTGTGGAAATTGGTCGTTTGATAAATTAGTCGTTTTCAAAATTATATGTATTTTATGTAAAAATAAAATTGTATTTGGTCGTAATTTTTCTCAAATTAATATGTAATAATATGTGTAAAAATAATTATAAATTACAAAAAATTGGGTGAGTGGATGTCGCTCTACTTTACTACTGTAATTTTTTAAGGACATTTTCAGTCTCCAATTTTTTATTTTTATTTTCAATGAATGTTTGTTGGGTAAAAAAGATTGAAAATTTAATACAAGACTATTAATATACTGTTACAATGGCCTTTGAAAAATATAAAAATCTATTTTCACAATTTTATTTTATATCATTTAAAGTTCAAATCTTGACAAAATGCGTAAGAATCACGAAAACGTGGAAAATTATTATTCGTTTAATGTTATCAAAACTGTCCCATTGTCTTCGTACCATGCAAATGTCAAGTAAAGACCATTTAACAGATTAACAGTTAGGTACTGGAAACGGCTTTAAATTAATTGAATACTAATAGAGAATATTGCTTTTTTCCCGAACAATGTTATAAATTATTATAGTATAGTATACAATATACATAATTCTATAGTGCTTTTAAATATTAAAAATTATATAAGTGTTAATATTTGTACAATATCTAATTAAGTTTTTTAATTATATTTTTTAGTTAGCTTATTCAAATTTCAAACATTAAAAACAGCGTCAACTATAAAATATAGCAAACATTACTATACCTAACAACTATGTTTATATAGGCATAATATTTAATCATTATAGGTACAGATAAGTGTACTATTTATTTTTTCACAAAATCACAACATAAATCTTAAGTACGTGAAAATAAAATCATAATACATGCAGACCACAATAACATTTGGGTTTTATGTTTAACGTAGGTATATACATATTACGATGGGTGGAAAAATAATATATCTATATTTAGACCAGGGACAATAATAAATTAATTTACATAAACAAAAATAGATGTTTAGTATTATATTAAATTATATTTTTCAGGGGGACGAATGGGCCGAGTGGTCTAAGGGGTCGGTTGCGGCGCAGCCGTCACTGGTTCGATTCCCGGCCACTAGGTGGATTTTTTCTTCGGGCAAGAAACGGTGTCCGGAGAACAAGTGCCGCCATCCCCCACCCGGGCATGACAGATACCTACGGGTGCCAACTTGAAAATTCAGCCAAAACATAAACATAAAATCTTTTAGCGTACCCCTTCTAATTTCTTTTAATTTGTTTTAAACTTGAGGAATTCATCATTCAGCACGAAATATTATGGAATTATTACATTTGGCAATGGAGACCCAAAACTTTCATTGCCCATATAATGCAGCGCATACAATTAAAACCTCAGCAACTGAATAGATGTATTCCCCGATGAACCAGCCCATTTTAGACATGTATTACATAAGTAATGTAGAAAATGTACCATTAATAAAGTATGAAGAATCTTAGGATGGTTTGAAACAATCCTCTAACATATTAAATTCAGTTAAATCAAAAACCACGTCAATGAAAGCAACTCATAACATAACAAGATCAGAACGTCAGAAACACGGTATCAATTTACACTAAAATGATATTAATAACGTTGATTATAAGGATGAGAAGAAACAGCAGGACAAGAAAATGGATTCAAAACCATTATTCATTGAAAAGACGCCTAATACATAAAAATGAAATGTTTTATCGTACCAATTCTAATTTTTTTTAATTTGTTTTAAACGTGGGAGTAGTATATGGGTCACTATGGTACACTTTCATTCGAATGCAATATTTCCTAAAATATTTTTCATATAAATCGAAATGCAATATTCCCCCAATTAATTTGCAAATCGTGAAACGCAATAATTATTAAAATATTTTTCATAGAAATTGAAATGCAATATTCGTTTAATTATTTTGCAAATCGTGAAACGCAATAATTATTAAAATATTTTTCAAAAATCTGAAATGCAAAATCCGCAAAATATTTTTTAATAGAATTGTTCTATCAAAAATAAAAATCGAAATAGCATATTTAATTGCAAAATGTATTAAAAAGAAATTTAAAAAATTA
>NC_042493.1:128240251-128240463 GCF_005508785.2 Acyrthosiphon pisum
ATCCTTAAACTATGCTTTTTAAATGGAATCAATTTCTACAAAACAATTTTAAAATATTTGTTTTTTTTTATGGTTTCTTCTAAATCTACAAAAATTTAAAAAAAATATGAATTAAAAATGATCACATCCACTACAGTGAATTACTCGATGACCAGTGGCACTCTCGACACGTATCAATACAACAAATAAATAAACGATAATATTATTTTTAT
>NC_042493.1:128240513-128259381 GCF_005508785.2 Acyrthosiphon pisum
TCTAGTCATAATGTTTGAATTTCATACAGAGTTTCGTACACCAAATCGACGATCACTTATCCCAACTTGCGGTTACTATTTTACCTGGACGGCTGGATGGAAGATAAAAATTTATTGATATTTATAGAAAAAAAAACTAAAAAATCGAAAACTTACAATGTCCATAAACAGCTCAAAAAGAGTCAAATTATTTTCAAAATTTTATCGTATATAGAAAATGCTAATATAAACATTCAGTGAAATTTTCAAGTTTCTACAGTCATTCGTTTTTTAATTACAACAAAATAAGAAAATCTAAACGTAATAAATCGAGTGAATATCAAATGTTGTAAAAATATGAATTTCAAACACTCATAAAAATTTAATTTGAGTTTCTTATAGACATTTTTTTTTTTGATAAAGATAGATTAACCTATAAGGAATCTTGTATTACATTTTAAAATCTCAGTTCTAAAAAGAAAATTTTTTACGAATTATTAACTCAAAATAATTTGCTAATTTTCGTGATTTTTAAATATTTTGTCAATTTTTGAACTTTAAATGCTAATAAAAAAAAAACTGTGACTAAGGATTTTTAATATTTTTCAAATGTCATTGTAACAATATAGTAGGAGCTTTGTCTTAAATTTTCAAGTGTTTTTACTCAACAAATACAGTTTTATTGGCATTCATAGAAAAAAAAACTAAAAAAATCGAAAACTTACAATGTCCGTAAACAGCTTAAAAAGAGTCAAATTATTTTCAAAATTTTATCGTATATAGAAAATGCTAATATAAACATTCAGTGAAATTTTCAAGTTTCTGCAGTCATTCGTTTTTTAATTACAACAAAATAAGAAAATCGTTACGTAAGAAATCGAGTGAATATCAAATGTTGTAAAAATATTAATTTCAAACGCTCATAAAAATTTAATTTGAGTTTCTTATAGACATTTTTTTTTTGATAAAGGTAGATTAACCTATAAGGAATCTTGTATTACATTTTAAAATCTTAGTTCTAAAAAGAAAAAATTTTTACGAATTATTAACTCAAAATAATTTGCCAATTTTCGTGATTTTTACATATTTTGTCAATTTTTGAACTTTAAATGGTAATAAAAAAAAACTGTGACTAAGGATTTTTAATATTTTTCAAATGTCATTGTAACAATATAGTAGGAGCTTTGTCTTAAATTTTCAAGTTTTTTTTCTCAACAAATACAGTTTTATTGGCATTCATAGAAAAAAAAACTAATTATATTTGAAACTGAAATTGTCCGTAAACAGCTCAAAACAAATCAAAATATTTTGAAAAACTTATCATGTATAGAAAATGGGAATATAAAAAATTAATGAAAATGTCATGTATCTACAGTCATTCGTTTTAAAGTTACACCAAAAACCAAAATCAATTTTCTCGAAAACAGATTTTGTCTAAAAATTCCCGTTTTTCCTTAATTTTTCTTTTGTTTTTCAAGGCGCTTTTAAAAACTTTTGAAAAATTTTACTATTGACCCCTCAAAGTACCAACTAGATTCACTTTCCTATCAGAAAAGGTACTGTTGAAGAAAATCCAAGCACTTTTACTGTCCTAAAAGGTGATGACCGGCACAAAAAAAAACACACATCATTGTAAAATCAATACATTCATCGTTCCACTCAGAATCTAAAAGTCAAATAGTTGCAGGTTATTATTGGATGGTGCAAGTATAAAATACTATAATACCATGGATCTACCAACCACATAAATACTATACCTATAGGAATCATTGATTACAATTTACAGTTACATAGTAATATAATATTTACTACGTATAGGAATTCATGTTGAATGCAGTATAGGAGATGTTTTTTATTTTATTGACTGACATAAAATAATAGTTTCAGTATATCATTATAATATTACATGTATATTTTATTTGTATGTAATAATTATTTCGATTTTTTATATTGATTATGATACTAAGTACATAATAAAATTATAATCATTGAATTTTTTTTTTTTTTAAATAAATTATTTTATGTATATAATATACCAGACTTATTTTTCTCGGACTTTTGAGGCTTAGGACTTATCTAGGAGGATATTAGTTTGGCTATGGGTACCAAGTCTACACGAATCACTGTAAATAAATACGTCCAGTATAGTATGTTGTTCATGAATTGCAGTAAAAAAATCCGAAGTAAAAAAGTCCACTGTAGATAAGTCCTGAGCCTCAAATGTCCGAAATAAATAAGTATGGTATATTATATTATATACAAAACAATATTTAAAATAATTTATTTAAAAAAAAAAAATCTATGATTATAATTTTATTATGTACTAAGTACATAGTATCATTAACAATATAAAAAAAATCAAAATAATTTTTACATACAAATAAAATATACATGAAATATTATAATGATTTCTTAATTAAATTGAGTATTAAGTATTAACTAT
Organism: Acyrthosiphon pisum; assembly: GCF_005508785.2. NCBI lineage: Eukaryota > Metazoa > Arthropoda > Insecta > Hemiptera > Aphididae > Acyrthosiphon > Acyrthosiphon pisum. The sequence goes on from NC_042493.1 coordinate 128,242,936, forward strand.
CATCAATCATCATATAAAATATAATATATTTAAAAAAAAAAAATGATTATAATAATTATGTACTTAGTAGCATTGCTTATATAAAAAAAATCGAAATAATGTATAAAAGTAAGTATCAACTATACTGACAAAAATATCAACTGTTCAGTTACCCATGTACGATATGTACACAGTGGACATACCCACCAACTATAGATAATTAATATCTCTATCTTCAAAGTCCAAAAAAATAGTTATTAGTACATACAAGATTATTTATTAATTTCATCAGGTAAATAATTTAGTTCCAATTTATGTTTATACTAATTGGAAGTTTAATTGTGCATCACACGGTATTTTTCCTTTTACCTAATAATATGTACCTACTGGAATTTTTTCCCAGGACTTCTTGGTAGCCATGTACCTATACGGCTATACACCTTCTCTATGTCAAAGTTGTATGTTCATGTAAATCGCGTCGTCATGGGCGTATTTTGTGTTGTTGTACTTGTATATTAAATAATATCGGAACGAAATAAATACGCGTCTGATATACATTAATTGTGGATTTATTGAAAATAGTTCAGGAGCCTTCTTTACTTATAATTGGAAATTTTTTTTACGTAGTTTTATAGAGCTTTAGATTCTGAACTCTACAAATTATTATCTACGGTATGGGCATCACGAGTATACGACGTTCATTTTATGTAGAAATGTCTTGAAATTATGGTAGTATATAAAATATAAATAATAATAAAAAAATGATGTATTATAATATAATATATTATATTAAAATGTCTTCAATTTGTTATCGGTATAGAACTTCGAAAATAAAGTGGCCTCAATCGGTGATGTCCTATAGTATAGGACCTATACTCCTATCCAAGTTTTTATTATTAGGTACCTATACAGCTTCTCTTTGACTACACCACATCTTAATTATATCATTTCGGCAGTCAGTGTAATAATATCAAATAATACATCTTATATAACAATAAAACCAAAACGTTTTATAAACCTCCGTAATATAAATTATAGGACAGGCGATAGCTGCACACCCTTGTCGGAGACTCTCAGTTTAGTAGACAATATAGGTCGTGTGGTGTCGTATACACTGCAGTGTGGTATTATAGTTTATCATCTTTATTCTTACCCCGCAAAAGGTAGGTAAAATAAACAGATCTCTGAAACGTTTCTTTATAACGCGGGCGACTTCTTGGCGGTGGCACCCCGCAGTTTCTATCTGTGGACGATTTCACGTATTATACCTATTCGTACCTACATAATAATATCGAGCTATAATATTTTAAGATGATATTGTGAAAAGGCACGTCTTACACTATGCATTGATGACCGTACGGTATTTGAATGTGTTGGTCGAAACCAGCGGTAGCGTGCTGACAATGGTTATTTTTGCACTAAGTCGGAAACATGACATTTGGGTTCAAAATGCAGCTGTTAACCACTGAATTATTTATGGGATTATAATGTAAATTTGTTAATTTAAAATTATCGTATGGGATATGTATATACGATTTCAAAATCAAAAGGAGCCGTGCACCCAACAAAATTGAAAACCACGGCTTTATACACGGCTTTTAAAAACAACGCAAACGGACACGAAATGCGTCATGAAATAACGAAACGGACTTGAAATTCGGTCAGAAAGCGAAAATTCACAAATAGGTGTAATAATAATAATATAGTTAAAACCACGATAACATAAGGCTTTAAATCTTGCTCCCGCGGTGATAGCACTTTTAGTAAACTATTTTATAATTTATAATGTAATACGATCATTAAATATTTTTTATTTTATAATGGTAAAAAATAACAATTTGTATTAGTTTTCATTTTAACCGATATAAGCGCTATATTATGCCGAAATATTCGGATATCACGTGACTTTTGGATTTAAATCGAATGCCGTGTGATGACATTTTTCTAATGAGGCGTTGGGCAACAATACTATCTTAAATCGTGCCATAGACATACACACAGGTACCTAGTCTATAGGTATAACCTAACATGGTGACCACGAAGTTGACCGGTGGGCGGTTGTAAGTACAACCACCGAGCTATTCAATACCCTACGGACAAAAAAAAGGCCTTCGTGAATTTCTCGTACAGATAATTATTTAACGTTGCTATACGTATGATAGTATTTATCGATGTGCATATTATGATATTGTCTGTTGTAAATATTATACTATATATTATATATATATATGTAATAAATATATTTTATATACACTGTGTTTTAAGACTTGATTTCAGTACGTATATGCGTGTTCAGCTATTGAAAATTAATCGAGGTTACCTGACCCTGAAACCATTCCCTAACCGCCACACAAAAATTATATTGTGAAATTTTCTTGGTTTCTTGCCAGTTTTGTCGTCTCGCCACAATATAAATCGACGTGACGGTTCGAATTGTAAGTTATATTATAATATATATATTATATTGGCATACGGACTCTCAGTTGAGTAGACAATATAGGTCGTGTGGTGTCGTACACTGCAGTGTGGTATTTTAGGTTATTATGTTTATTCTTACCCCGCAAAAGGTAGGTAAAATAAACTGATCTCTGAAACGTTTCTTTATAACGCGAGCGACTTCTTGGCGGCGGCACCCCGCAGTTTTGATCTGCGGACGATTTCGCGTATTATATAATATCGTATAAGATACGGTGCAATAAACATGTCGCCACAACGCCATGACGAGGGTCTTTCACTGTCGCATTTTACCTCTGGCTGTCTATTGAGTAGCGGAGTGGTAGAGGGTGGAAATTGTATGTTTTCAAAAGGTCTACACATTAAATTGTATATATAATATAATATACTATGTGAAGATATCTGTCGACGCCGACACCTTGCATGTCGTAAATGCGATTTCGTATTTTCGTCGTACAGACTTATATTCTTAAAATTGGTAAAATAGTTTACAATACACGACTGCAGAACAGACAATTATCTCCGGGTCGTTTACTTACACAGAATATAATAATATAACATATGGCATCCGGCCGAGGGTGGTAAATGGCCGATTTTTCAATGCGTTGTACTATATATTTTTTTTGTACTGTATATTGGTACGATATAAAAAAAAATATATTACCTATGTATTAACCGACCGAAGCCAATGCTGATGATATTTTTGGGTCCGAATAGTAATAAGAGCATGATTCACAGATTAAAATATATATATGTAAGTACAAACATTCCACATGCAGTTTATATCATCCCTTTCGTAATTAATAATTTGTATTGTATCGAAAATTTGTAGTACTGTGCTGCAGGTCTACATTGTTGTTGAAAATTATACAGAAATGTAATTTGGCGACTACATAAATATATATTACAAGTACCTACTTAAATTAAGTAATATTTAATTTGAAAAAAGATATTTTTTTATATATTAAGAATTGTTTTTTTTAATACACTAAAAATATACAATAATGGTGTAAATGTGTGATATAGAATAATAATATACAAAAGTGAATTATTTAGTTGTAATTATATAAATTTTAATATTTGCGTGTAAAGATTATAAAATATTGCCGTTAACATTTCATAAAAAATAGGCTGTTATTTAGTTCAATAAATTATTGGTCTTTCAAACCTGCAAATAATCGAGCGCAATATTGGTGTATCGATCTATAAAAAGACTGAGCGCAATAAGTATACCTATTGTGAAAATATTATTTTAATTATAATAGAAAAACACCTAAAAATATGTTCAGAATAAACGAAAAATGAAAATAATGATGGCTAATCATAAACATAATCATGTTCATACGTATTTGATTTTGACATTTGTTTTTTTTTAAATATTTTGTACCTTGGTAAGTATTACCTACCTACTACGGTGATGTACGCGCGCTGACGACCACGCATTATTTATATACCAGCTATAGGCTATATCAGGGGTCACCAATTAAAATTTTTGAGGGCCACGTTAGGAATCTAGAATATAGATTATAGAATGTTGTCGTAATATGTGTATTTATTTTTTGTCTGCGGGCCGGATAAAATTTGTTCGCGGGCCGCCATTTGGTGATCCATGGGCTACATATTATGCAGGGTACATAAATTCGGTGGCGATCCGTTCGACCATAACTCGATTGTACGCAATGCTTACCTATATAGCGGTTTGAAATGAAAATTTAAAATGAAAACTCAAATTATTGCCATCGCCATTGATTTTACAGCTATAATAATATATTATAGTACTACAATATAATATATTGTGTAGTACAACGAACATAATATATATTTACCGCTATTCGGGCGGACTATATTCCGTCATCTAAACTACTAGGTATTGTTGAAGTTGTGTCGGGCAGTTGAGTGTGGATAGGTCGGGAAATAGCAACGGAAAAAATAATTTGACGATTTTGTGGGCGTTCAACGCGATCGTTAACAAGTGGAAAACGACTAAATTACGTGTTCGACACTTTGTCGTCATCCTAATCGCATATAATTATTTTAGGCATGCGATGCGATGGTCCGCCTTAGATATCCACGCAGGTAATTTATATTGAGTGGCATTCGGTGGTCGATCTGATAGAATAAAAGGCGTGAAGCCCTACGGTAAATATGGTATTACACTGTAAGTGTGTGGAGGGAGGGGCTTCGGAGGGTCGAGAATATAACAGCGTCTTGCGATGAATTCCAAACACACGGTTCGTGTTGTTTCTGTGCGCACATTAATCGCATACCATAAAACAATATTATGGTTTACCGTATGAATGTTGCGGTCTGTCCAGCGCGGGATTCGACGAGGGTTTACCGCGAATCTCCCACTTGCCCGCGCGCATCTGCAATTTATACGTTTTTTCGGCGGAGACCGAATATAATATAAGGTGATACCATCGTGGTTATGACAATTTAATGGTGTCTAATACATCGCACACACATTCTATTATACAATATAATCAAACCGGAGTACGAGCATAATACATGTACGCACAAAGGTACGGATATAGTGACTTTTCTCACGACCGGTCGCTGAACTTGTGTCCGCAGTTCCGCTCGCACCACCGCTGCACGAACCTGTACGTATATAATAATATGTTATACTCACGTTATTATGATGTGTATATTTTTTCTCGCCACAATTCACTATAATATAATAACAATAATAACAGTATAGGTAGGTAATGTAGCTCATATTATGTTGGTCTCCGCACCGGTATATAAACATAATATAAAATACAAATAAATTATGCCGTCCTACAGTCGTGTTTCATTCCGCAGACGCCTCCCCTGCGATCACATATTTTCATTAGTCGAGGCGATTAATCGCGCCCCGCGACAAATGTATGACGCCCGGTCGACGTGAATCCATATAATATACTGCACACGTACATACACATAATGTATAAAAACCTATTTATTTTTCCATCACAAGTCATTCCGACGAACATTTATATATGAACACGTGTTTTATTTGCGCTTGAGGCGGGATTACGAATCGTATACGCCTGTAGAGGGATGGGCCATTCCCGGGAAACAGTTTATCATCGGGTTATTTTATAAAAAATATATACGTTTAGAAACCGGGTCTTGAGTTCACTCACACGATGAGCTTTACTCACTTGATTTTTGATAAACCGCAATAGAGTAAATATGATTGACGAAAAAACCATTAAACGATACGATACGAATTTATGATAAAAAATTATATTTCTGGGACATGCGCCTATCAAGATCGCGATGGAGACTTTCATACGTATAGCATATGCACGTGCTACGAACACAACAATATTATCATGATCATAATGTAATAACGCATATTATACGATCCCATGTACAATAATATTATATATGTACCTATAAATTATTATTGTTATTCGTAGGCATTATATCGGTGTAAGTATTACCAATAGTTTATTGTAAATAACTATATCAAATGCGTCGTTTCAGAAAACTAACACCGACGCCCTACGGTGGACTGATTATACTGCACAAACGCAGTAGTTGCCACTTGCGACCTACCGCGTTTTCCGTTATCCACATACCGGCTATACCATATAAGGTCTGATCGTGATCGGTCCGATTCAAAACGCAAAAATAATATTACAATAATGTGTGCTTGGTGTGTGCACGAATTATATTATCCATCACATCGTCCCCAATATGAGAACTTAAAACATAAACTCTGGATTATATCACAGTGTTATGTATAGGTATACCGGCTAAGGGTGCAGAGTATTGCCACGGCGTATGTATATACGCGCCTATACACCTATTTATCTGGCCGGTATTATAATAGTAAAATGGGCGAGGAAAATGTATGCCATAGGTAAAGTCTTCTTGAAAGTTCAAGTTCGCAGGAACGTATACGCGTATACTGTATAATTATGTATGTATATTATTTTCTAATCAGCTTATGAACCTAACTAGTTTAATTTACAGTTTAAATAACCTATAGCTTTTCTCAGTTGATTTTAAAAAATCAATCAAGTCAAAAAGATTTTGAATTTTTTCGTTTATACGTAAATATTGCTATATCAGTGTAAAATAAAAATAATCCAACACAAAATTACAAACATTTCTGTTCTTTTCCTTGATAACATAATTTTGTGTATATTAATATATTTTATGAAGTTGTAAATTATATATATATTGTTATAATGTTTTGATAACATTAGTAATTTTAAATTACAAATTTATAATATTGTTATGTTTTAATGTTATATAACTTAAAATATATATGAAGGCCATGTACTCATCTTGACGTATTATGACATTCAATTGCTATACGATATCAAAAAATGTATTTGTTAAATTATTAATTTGAGATGAGTATATTTTTAATTACCTAGTAAATAATAGAAAAGTAAAAGTAAAAGGGTATACAGTGTACATTATGATAAAAGATCAATAAAATTGTTTTTTATAATTTATAATTACTAGAAAGACAAATTTGTTATAAATTCAATTAAAAAAAAATAGATTAACTTTTTTTTAAACTGAGTTAAGTTAATATTTTTTTCTATATTGACTTTTAACTTATCGAGTTAAACTTATAATTCATTAACTGCTATCTTTTAACTTATCGATCTTGTGTCCTCTTAACTTAACTTAACTTGAGTTAATTATTTTAATTAACTTGTCCACCTTTGAATATACGACGCCCATCGGATTACATTTATTTTGTATTGGTTTATACCCAATTCGTCATCATTATTATTATTATTATTCCTATACGACGCCACCACAGTTTCCACAGATGAGATATTAATCGATTCTAAATACTTTCCGCCGTCTCTCCGTTCGTCGCGCTGACATGGCGCAAAGCCGAGCAATACCTACGGCGGCGGCAGTATAATTATTGTCAAACGATTACGCGTCAGACGCGATAGCATGATTATACATCAATAAGATCACTTCTTAACCTCCCTTCTCTAGCCTCCAGACGGGATTTAGCTGATATTTTTTTTTTACATAAGCTAACCAATGACCATATTATGATGCGCCTTACCTATTAGAACATATTTCATACAATATCCCTGCATATAATAATCGAGCCACTACCATTTTCTACTCACAATCACACAGCACAAATTATTTAAAAAAACTCCCCTATTCTTAGAGCCATGACCCTGTGTAATAAACTTGCACCTAATATTGATTGTTTCTTTTCTCCGTTAGCCTCAATTCTTAAAACTTACATTACAAACAATATGTAATATTTTATTTGTGCAATCGTTTTCGTCTCAGTTTACATTTCTAGTTTATAATTAATATGAATTTATGTTATTGTTCGATTTTCATATAAATTTATTGCAATAACTTATTTATTTACTTGTACTATTGGGAAATTTGCCCGTTTTCTTCATTGAATAAACAATTATTACTATTATTATTATATTCAATGCAAAAGCGCGCCAGCGCGGACGAACGACAAAACGGCCGAGAGTGGAAAATGTCTGAAATTCGATACATTTTTCCGCTCTTTATAATATATGTTTATACTCATATAGGTAGGTACCAGCTACATAGTTGTATGGGAATTCAGCGATGCAACTCTACATGCACTGATTTAATATGTTATATTATTATACTTATATTATAGGAATGTATCTGATTATCGATTTTTTTGTTTTTATTTTTTGTACAGGTGTGACATTTTGATTACAAAAATCGCCTGCGATGTTGATTTCTGCAGTTGCAGGTCCACAAAATCTGCAGCCGGAGATTAAAAACCCAACGCTTCCAATCGAATTTGCGGTATTTGAATTTTCCTAGCGGGTTTCAGGAATCATGCATACTTTTATTTAGTACAATATGCTATATAATATCAGCATTTCAGTAAAGAATACTTTTTATGGATTATGTCCGTCGTACGTATTATATTATTTGTATAGATATATTCGATTAGCATTTGAAATAACTGCACGTGTAACCGATATAATTGGTTGGGAGTATCCAAAAATGTCTGAAATTCGATACATGAAACAATACTTCACGATTTCTATGTATAAAATTAATACTCGTATAAATACACATAAATACCAGCTATTCCTCTATAGGTAGGCAAATTGTTAGTATAGACGGCGGTGCGATACAGCTATGGACTTATTTAATATTATTACAGTCGACAACTCGAATCTCAAGGAGAATACAAATTAATCCGGTTTATGTATTTTTTCGAGTTTTATATCTCAAACGCAACTTAAAAACATTTCAAGGAAACCGAGAAATGAATCGAGTTAGCGATAGGATCGACTGTGTCGTTCACGGGAGTGTATATGGTTGTCATTTATATATATATATAGGTAGGTACGTTTCGAGTTTTACGGTCGACGAAATTTCTATTACAATAATTGTCTGTAATGATAATTTCCGCAGTTGGTTTACACTACCCACAGAAAGTCGCCAGGAAAATAAATGCCCGTACGCATCCGATCATATTGTGCCATGTGCTATTTTGAATATTATCACGGTTCGAAGTAATTGCAAATATAATTTTTCTTTAAGACAATATAATCATATCAACACCTCAGTACAATGAATACTTTTATATGGATTTTGTCGTCGTCTTTTTATATTTTTATTCACATAATATTTGATTAGTATTTGAAATAACTGAACGTGTACCCCCACGATGTAGTCTCACAATCGAACCGTATATGGGCCCGAATAACACACGTATCTCGACCAAAGTTTCTTGGCCCAATATACAAGGTATGTATATGTCACTGCTGCAGCATCTTAAAAAATATTAAGTTTAGTTAGGTATAATAGGCGATAAATTTGAGATTTGGGGAGGCCGAAGCCTTATACCATACTATTATAAAATTGAATAAGCTTAAAAAATTGAGTAAATGTTTGGGAGGGGTGGAGGGCTGTTAAAGCTGTTGGTGGAGCTTGGCTACAGTTGGCGCTGTGTTCGCATTTGTAAGATTTCATAAGTCTCTTTGTGACAAAACTGTGTTCAAACTATAATTGACATCTAGATTGTAGATTGTACGAATGAACGAACATCAATGTACGTGTTCGATTATCACGGTGTTCGCATATCACGTTATTCGTTATAACTTATTTATTAACCTAATATTGTATGCCAGTATTTTTTTAAAAATTGAGTTGTTATTTATTTATTTATTTATCAGGTTTATATACCTAATTAATTTTCAGTTTTTTATTACCAAAATTGCAATATGTTTTATGATTTTCAAAAGTAATATAAAAATGTCGCTACATAGTAGGTACATATATTTAAGCATATTTTGAGAATTTTGACTGCATATTTCGATAATTTTTAGTGCAACAAGTCAAGTTCTGAACCCTTAATTTATTTATAAACGACAACTATAAAAACTTGATTTTAATCTATACTTAAGACGCCCCCCCCCCCCCATTTCATAATCCTGGCTACGCCACCGTCACTGCACGCAGATATCGCAGATTTCTATACAATAATAATATTATCGATGGAACGCGTGCACGATATAAGAAATGAAATCCTGTAGTTTATCGTGTAACGTACCCGCACCGGGAAAAAAATTGTCGTCATTTACTGCATAGTTTCTAATGTTTTCATATAAATTATTGTACACCGTCGCTATATAGGTACGCGATCAGACACGACGATAGCTGTTACAGACGACGGCCGCGGAGGACATACAATAACGCACGTCTTAATATTATTACAACTGTCGTACGTCTGCCGCAAACGTCACTTTCGCCGAATCGTTTTCAGGAGAACATTTTTATTTGAGACACTCGACGACATCAAGTCCAATGCCTAACATTTTTATAAAGAAAAAGTGTCTCGCGCGGTGACCAATTCCGACCGACGAAGAAAATTGTTCGCCTTTGTTATGTATACGTCTTGAACGTTATCGCATACGAAATTTGGATTAGTAGTATGATTTCAGCCGCGAAATGTGAATGAATATAATGCACTCAGCTAGTGTGGTTGTTATTAGTCTTAATATTGTATTTTTGTCAAACCTGAACCGTACAAGACGTGATGCACCTCGTGTGTGGCACACAGAGCATTCGTCATGATAATATCGTACGCGTTTTATAACGCTGATATAGTGTTATAACTAGGGCTGGGAAAATAAAGCACTAAAAACCTACACCAAAGGAATCAAAAAAAATTGCCAATAATGCTACAAAAAAAAAGCATTTTAACCTAGAAAATGCAACTAAAAAAGACTTGAACATTTTTAAGTTTTGCTGAAAAATATTTTGAATATCAAAAAATAATTTATTAAACACATTTTTATATGTTCACACTGAGTAATTCTTGGAACAACTGAGCACAATTTATAAATATTGAAAAAAATAAATTAAAAACTGTTTTATTAAATGACGTTAAATGTCAACGCGTATTACGTAACCACTACTCCCCACTCGGTAATCACTTTGACAAAATCTAAGAATCTACTTTCAGAAATATTTTCCGATAAGGCGATAATATTTCACTACGAAATCACGAAATAAGTATATATAATAATACAATAAAAATAAATTAATAAATAATAATTTCGATAAATATGTACGTAAATGTTCTAAAAATGTTAAAAATGCGTATAATTAACAAAAACTAATTAAAAATCTAATAGACTGACAAAAAGTACCAAAACAGCATTTATTTACAAATTTCATAAGAAAATGCAAAAAAAGCAAAATCAAAATTGCATATTTCCATTCTGTGATGGATGAATCCAATTATGTTTTTGATTAGCCATGTCCTGTAGTACTATGAAAGAAAATGCAAATGCTAAAAAATCCTAGCCATAACCATAACGACTGCCCGACGCTCGTTATAATATTGTTTTGAAATAGTATAAAAACGCGTATATAACCGGAAAAACTGCATCCCAGGGGGTGTGCGCGTTCCATTCCGCGCTGAGATTATTATAGGAACACGTCGAGAGTAGTCTGGCAGACTATACTCTCCGTTGAGTCCGTTATAAAGTACGTTTAAATTAAATTTATTTTAATTGTAAAATACTTGTTTACCTACCGCAACTGAAAACGAGGACATTTATGATTATACGAAACGAAATGGTTGAAAAATAACTTATTATATTAGACTCATAACACCGCGCCGTTATCACAACTATTATAATAATATATTTTGTTCAAAGACCCGAAGACACGTCCACAATGTCCAACTTCTAAAATAGTAAATATGTTCAATCTATTCAACTATTCTTATAAGACGTGGGTGTCCGTTAAAGAAACAGAACACGATTGTTTACACGGTACAATCAAATAGGTATAACGATATCATAGATATATAATAGTATACTTTAGAAGTTTCGACAATATACAATCACAACAAAATATCTAGAATAGTTATTCCCGGTTTTTTAATATGTGATTTTGTCCAAATTTGAGCTTAAAATGACTATAAAATAAATTGTGCTTATGTATGTTTTAGATTTTTTGGTAACAGAATTAACTACTTAGGTGGAATCTTGTTTTACATTTTTAATCCTTTGATATCAGGAGCCTTGTATTAAATTTTTACACTTTTTGGCCGAACAGATAAAACATTATTGATAGCTCAAAATAAGTCAAAATATTTTGAAAATGTTATGGTGTATATAAAATTCTAATATAAACATTCAGTCAAAATGTCATGTACCTACGGTCATTTTTTTAAAAGTTACACCAAAAACCAAATTCAATTTTGTGAAAAATCGATTTTGCATAAAAATTCCCGTTTTTCCTTAATTTTTCTTTGGTTTTTCTTGACGCTTTTGAAAATTACTGTGAATTTTAAATTTTTACCTCCCAATGCACCAACGATATTCACTTTCCAATCGACCAAGATACTGAAGTTGAAAATCAAAGCATTATTTCGACTAATTATCGTGTACACAGACACAAAAAAAAAAAAATAAATAAAAAAATGAAAAAATAAAAAAAAACACACATTATTGTAAAATCAATACATTCATCGTTCCACTCAGAATCTAAAATTACTTGTTAAAAATAAAGAAATGTCTTTTTTCGTTTTAACGAAATTCTATGTCATCAATCCATAATCATTCAAAAACCCCCCCTAAAATGACATAAGATACACCCTGTATAATACTATGACATTGAAAGTTAAAAGTTCTCAATAATACATATATCAATGTTTAAATTATTTCTATATTACGCGTATCGTAATTATTAACTACGCGTCTATTAATTAAAACTTATATTCATTATTGGGGCCGGAGAGGCGCAGTGGTCACGCAGTTGATTACGACTCACACAGTCATCGGTTCGATTCATAGCAAAGTGCAAAAAAAATGTGTGTGATTCTACGCAGTCACCATTTTCCCGTGCTGTCGTCCGATTGCGTCATCCGGTTTCCAACTAGGTCCCACTCCACTGGGAGTGAAGACCGCACATGTCTCCTCTTGGAGAAGGGGGGTAGTATTATGCATATAGTGATATATACATAGATAAATAGATCACATGATCTCCCTACTACCCACTTGTGATAAGCATTGTCAAAGACCTTGAGGTCGTTACAATGAACAAATATAAAAAAAAAAAAAATATTCATTATTATACATTTCATAAAAACAAACAAAAATTATTAATTTAAAATGACGGTACCTATTTAATTTTTATATATTTTTATATCATGTTCAAAACGCCATCGTACAGGAATAAAATAATATCCACAAATATTTCTATGCGTAGGTACTAAACATAGCTACTTTACGGTTTTAATTTCTATTAATTTCTCTCAATTGATACTTTAATTTTACAGTAAAATCTAAACAAATGTGTTACTCGAAATCGTCAAAATTACCTTCTGCTAAATATAAATAATTGTTGTGTGTTTACTTCTTCTCATTTGGATAATGTTATTACCAGGGTTGGGAATTTATAGCATTTGCATATTTCTTTTGAAATACTTAAAAAATAGCAGAGTAAACTAAAAATGAGTTTCGTAATACATAGAACTCAAATTAAAAATTTTATTTTGCTTTTTTTTTTGCATATTTTGTGATTTTTTAGTTTTCAGTGCTTTTTTGGACTTTTTGAGATTTTTTTGCATTTTTGCCTGTTTTGAATCAAAATCGGTCATATTTTATAAAATTATATTTTAGTAAACGTGTTTTTGGATTTTTGTCAATCGTATTATTACGATAATTTCGTATTAGGTATTTGATTCTAACTTCTAATTTTTGTTATCTGCTGATTTTGTTTGGTTTTTTTGTCGATTTCTACTGCGATTATCAACAATCGAGCGTTGAATGCGTTGTATAGTCAATTCATTTGGATTCTAATCACAGTGACTAAATTATTTCAAATCTTAAGTAAATACCTATAATAATTTGTAAGTGATTAAAAAATTATTAATTATAAATTTCTTTTTTTTGCATATTTTGTTGTTTTTATTGCATATTTTTAGCATATATTCAGCGATATTTAAGGTAATATTATAGCGAATACTAGTGCAATTTTAAGTGGTATAAAATCCCAACCCTGGTTATTAGTTATAATTATAAAACTGATAATATTGTAGTATATTACATATTGATACTTCGGTTAAAAAATCTTTAAAGACGATTGGATTCATAAACAGGCATACGATTAATTTTAAAAAGGTGGGCAAGTGGTCATTATGAAATGTTAAGGTGTAAATTTATTTTGTAAACTGGTAACGATATTCGTTCCAAATTCAATTAATAATAAAATATGGTTTTGCAGTAGGTAGTTAGTATTACCTAAACAATTAGGCACCGCCACTGCGAATACGCAGACAATAAGAAGTACATTTCTAATGTTCTATAATAAGCATATAACTATTATTTTTTTATAATTAGTAAAGGTAGAAACAAATGTTTTATTATTTCTCTATTGTAATTGTGTAATGTACATAGTGCACGCTGTACTGTATAATTAATATATTCGTATTTATATATTATAAACATGTTATATTGCATACACTTTATACCATATAGTATAGTGAATTTATACAGTATACGTATAAATATATAATATATAGTTGCAGCAAAGAAGTATATTAAGTATCCACGTAGATAAAATATAATTTTTTTTTTTGTTAAAACGTTTTTTTTTTCTTATAAATGTATAAAATAATTAAACACACACACATATATTTTGATAAACTGTTGTAATCGGCAATCTTTATTATTTTGCCTATACGAATGACCTCCGTACTAAAGCCGTTCTAAGTCCTAAAGCCTACCAATGTTTACAAATTGTATTGACACTGAACATTTTACGTTCAGATTAATCAATTTTACCAGGTTGTTTTTTATATAAGTTATTTACCCAGTTATCAAATTCAAGGCCTTACGTAGATTTGTGTATGTGTAAATTGAGTCCCGGGTATTTTTATATTAATATGCATATATTACCAATTTACAAACAATATTTTCCTTCCCATTTTATCAGACTTAGGACTGTCAACATTATTGTTATAATGTTGGTATGGTTAAAAATATTGGTAATTAATTATTTACTTATTAATATTTATTATTATATTTATTTATTATTATTTAAAATTGCATACTTGTATCGATAATAAGCTGTTGAATTTTTCTGTACCAACTTTGTCCTTTATCAATTATTAACTTATTCAGTATAAATTATATAAAACTATATAGAAGTAGGTAAAAATTTGAATGACAATTGCCTCACAAATTCAATTCGAGTAATTTTTTTACTTTCTAAATCTTCCATTTTTTTTTTTTTTTAATATATCTTTCTTTTTCAATTGTTACTCTATTTCTTGAGTTCTGACTTCGTAACGCTATATAAGTATCAATTTGCATATTTTTTTAAATATCCATACAATTAAAACTATTAGAGTGAGAAGAATTAAACGAACTATTTAATTTTCTATGGAAAGATTCGCAATTGTTAGTCGTGCGTAACATATGTTGGAAAGTAAGTTAATCGGATTTTTGTTTTTCATTTTTTTTGAACGATTGCGTTCGTATACTCTTTATAACCAGGGATAGGCAAAAAACTCAAAAATCAGAATCGCGATAATATATACTAGATAATTGGATTTGGGATATCAAAATACTAAATACTCGATAGTCGATACTTATATTTTAAATATTTGGACACTCGATACTTGATACATTTGAAAAAATTAGTCATAGCTTATGAAGCATAGGATTTTTTTAAAATTGTATTTATACACAATATTAGGTAGGTTGCGAATCTAGATGACAATTGCATTTAACTTTAAAGTTTAAAATATAGTATAAATATATTATAATAAGTCAATTGTTAAATTACATGAATAAATAATAATAAAAATAAATTATAGATATCATATCGAATAGTATATGACATGACAATATTAAATGTATTTAACTTTAATATTTCGAATATTAATTAAGTATAACAGTATAAATACATTGTAATAAGTCAATTATTGTTAAATTACATGAATAAAAAATAATAAAAATAAATTATAGATAGTTATCATATCATATTCTTATTTTTTTTTTTCAAAAGACTAATTTTTCTAAAGTATCGTCGGATAATTTATTCCTGGTAGGATTATGAATAAATTCTGCCAGGGAAAACATACGCTCAATTGGTACAAGCTATAATATTAAACCGAATAAATAATTATTTTATTGCAGGATAGTTTTTAAGGGTATGCATAGAGTTATTGTTATCATTAAAGTATCGAGGTTTTTTTGACAAAAATATTTTGTGAAATAAATATGCATAGTCTAAAAATGTATCACAATACAAGATACTCGATACTTCAAATTATAATTGTATCGAAGATACTGCCTAACCCTGTTTATAACACTATAATGCAGTCGAACTTGGTTAATGTTTTCAACTTGAAATCGTCGATATCTCGAACTTTTTCCCGGTCCCTAGGATTGTCTATATTATAATTGTCATGGACAACTTGAATTCTTGAATAATTGCTCGAACTTTTTGGGTGGTCTTCTCATCATCGAGTTAACCAAGTCCGATTGGTTTTCC
>NC_042493.1:128259481-128259724 GCF_005508785.2 Acyrthosiphon pisum
AATAAATTGATTAGATTGTCATAATGTTTGAATTTCGTACAGAGTTTCGTACACCAAATCGACGATCACTTATCCCAACTTGCGGTTACTATTTTACCTGGACGGCTGGATGGAAGATAAAACTTTATTGATATTTATAGAAAAAAAAATTAAAAAAATCGAAAACTTACAATGTCCATAAACAGCTCAAAAAGAGTCAAATTATTTTCAAAATTTTATCGTATATAGAAAATGCTAATATAA
>NC_042493.1:128259824-128270142 GCF_005508785.2 Acyrthosiphon pisum
ACATTCAGTGAAATTTTCAAGTTTCTACAGTCATTCGTTTTTTAATTACAACAAAATAAGAAAATCGTTATGTAAGAAATCGAGTTAATACCAAATGTTGTAAAAATATGAATTTCAAAGGCTCATAAAAATTTAATTTGAGTTTCTTATGGACATTTTTTTTTTTTGATAAAGGTAGATTATCCTTTTACGAATCTTGTATTACATTTTAAAATCTGAGTTCTAAAAGAAAAATTTTTACGAATTATAAACTCAAAATAATTAGGTAATTTTCGCGATTTTTCCATATATTGTCAATTTTTAAACTTTAAATGCTAATAAAAAAAAACCGTGACTAAGGATTTTTAATATTTTTCAAATGTCATTGTAACAATATAGTAGGAGCCTTTTATTAAATTTTCAAGTATTTTTACTCAACAAAAAAAGTTTTATTGACATTCATAGAAATAAAAACTAATTAAATTGGAAACTGAAATTGTCCGTAAAGAGCTCAAAACAAATCAAAATATTTTGAAAATTTTATCATGTATAGAAAATGGATATATAAACAACTAGTGAAAATTTCATGTATCTACAGTCATTAGTTTTAAAGTTACACCAAAAACCAAAATCAATTTTCTCGAAAACAGATTTTGCTTAAAAATTCCCGTTTTTCCTTAATTTTTCTTTTGTTTTTCACGGCGCTTTTGAAAACTATATGAAATTTCAAATTTTGACCTTTTGAATGCACCAACTAGATTCACTTTCCCATCAGACAAGATACTGTTGAAGAAAATCCAAGCACTTTTACTGTCCTAAAAGGTGATGACAGACACAAAAAAAAATAAGAAAAAAACACACATCATTGTAAAATCAATACATTCATCGTTCCACTCAGAATCTAAAAGTCAAATAGTTGCAGGTCATTATTGGATGGTGCAAGTATAAAATACTACAATACCACGGATCTACCAACCATATAAATACTATACTTATAGGAATCATTGATTACAATTTACAGCTACATAGTAATATAATATTTACTACGTAGGAATTCATGTTGAATGCAGTATAGGAGATGTTTTTTATTTTATTGACTGACATAAAATAATAGTTTCAGTATATCATTATAATATTACATGTATATTTTATTTGTATGTAATAATTATTTCGATTTTTTTATATTGATTATGATACTAAGTACATAATAAAATTATAATCATTGAATTTTTTTTTTTTAAATAAATTATTTTATGTATATAATATACCAGACTTATTTATCTCGGACTTTTGAGGCTTAGGACTTATCTAGGATGATATTACTTTGGCTATGGGTACCAAGGCTACACGAATCACTCTAAATAAATACGTCCAGTATAGTATGTTGGTCATGAATTGCAGTAAAAAAATCCGAAGTAAAAAAGTCCACTGTAGATAAGTCCTGAGCCTTAAATGTCCGAAATAAATAAGTATGGTATATTATATTATATACAAAACAATATTTAAAATAATTTATTTTAAAAAAAAAAAATCTATGATTATAATTGTATTATATACTAAGTACTTAGTATCATTGACAATATAAAAAAAAATCGAAATAATTATTACATACAAATAAAATATACATGAAATATTATAATGATTTCTTAATTAAATTGAGTATTAAGTATTAACTATCATCAATCATCATATAAAATATAATATATTAGTTTACTATATTTATACTATATTTATATTTATTATTTATTAGTTTATTATTTTACCTAATTATATGTACCTACTGGAATTTTTTTCCCAGGACTTCTTGGTAGTCATGTACCTATACGGCTATACACCTTCTCTGTGACAATGTTGTATGTTCATGTAAATCGCGTCATGGGCGTATTTTGTGTTGTTGTACTTGTATATTAAATAATATCGGAACGAAATAAATACGCGTCTGATATACATTATTTGTGGAACTATTTAAAATAGTTCAGGAGCCTTCTTTACTTATAATTGGAAATGTTTTTTACGTAGTTTTATAGAGTAGTTCTTTAGATTCTGAACTCTACAAATTATTATCTACGGTATGGGCATCACGAGTATACGACGTTCATTTAATGTAGAAATGTCTTGAAATTATGGTAGTATATAAAATATAAATAATAATAAAAAAATAATGTATTATAATATAATATATTATATTAAAATGTCTTCAATTTGTTATCGGTATAGAACCTCGAAAATAAAGTGGCCTCAATCGGTGATGTCCTATACTCCTATCCAAGTTTTTATTATTATGTACCTATACAGCTTCTCTTTGACTACACCACACCTTAATAATATCAATTCGGCAGTCAGTGTAATAATATCCAATAATACATCTTATATAACAATAAAACCAAAACGTTTTCTAAACTTCCATAATATAAATTATAGGACAGGCGATAGCTGCACACCCTTGTCGGAGACTCTCAGTTTAGTATACAATATACTTCGTGTGGTGTCGTATACACTGCAGTGTGGTATTTTAGGTTATTATGTTTATTCTTACCCCGCAAAAGGTAGGTAAAATAAACTGATCTCTGAAACGTTTCTTTATAACGCGGGCGACTTCTTGGCGGCAGCACCCCGCAGTTTCTATCTGTGGACGATTTCACGTATTATACCTATTCGTACCTACATAATAATATCGAGCTATAATATTTTAAGATGATATTGTGAAAAGGCACGTCTTACACTATGCATTGATGACCGTACGGTATTTGAATGTGTTGGTCGAAGCCAGCGGCGGCGTGCTGACAATGGTTATTTTTGCACTAAGCCGGAAACATGACGTTTGGGTTCAAAATGCAGCTGTTAACCACTGAATTATTTATGGGATTATAATGTAAATTTGTTTATTTAAAATTATCGTATGGGATATGTATATACGATTTCAAAATCAAAATGAGCCGTGCACCCAACAAAATTGAAAACCACGGCTTTATACACGGCTTTTAAAAACAACGCAAACGGACACGAAATGCGTCATGAAATAACGAAATGGACTTGAAATTCGGTCAGAAAGTGAAAATTCACAAATAGGTGTAATAATAATAATATAGTTAAAACCACGATAACATAAGGCTTTAAATCTTGCTCCCGCGGTGATAGTACTTTTAGTAAACTATTTTATAATTTATAATGTAATACGATCATTAAATATTTTTTATTTTATAATGGTAAAAAATAACAATTTGTATTAGTTTTCATTTTAACCGATATAAGCGCTATATTATGCCGAAATATTCGGATATCACGTGACTTTTGGATTTAAATCGAATGCCGTGTGATGACATTTTTCTAAAGAGGCGTTGGGCAACAATACTATCTTAAATCGTGCCATAGACATACACACAGGTACCTAGTATAACTTAACATGGTGACCACGAAATTGAACGGTGGGCGGTTGTAAGTACAACCACCGAGTTTTTTAATACCCTACGGACAAAAAAAAGGCCTTCGTGAAAGTCTCGTACAGATAATTATTTAACGTTGTTATACGTATGATAGTATTTATCGATGTGCATATTATAATATTGCCTGTTGTACATATTATACTATATATATATGTAATAAATTATATATAATATATACACTGTATTTTAAGACTGGGTTTCAGCACGTATATACGTGTTCAGCTATTGAAAAGGAATCGAGATTGTCTGACCTTGCAACCACCCCTAACCGCCACACAACAATTATATTGTGAAATTATCTTGGTTTCTTGCCAGTTTTGTCGTCTCGCCACAATATAAATCGACGTGACGGTTCGAATTGTAAGTTATACTATAATATATATTATATTGGCATACGGACTCTCAGTTTAGTAGACAATATAGGTCGTGTGGTGTCGTACACTGCAGTGTGGTATTTTAGGTTATTATGTTTATTCTTACCCCGCAAAAGATTGGTACAATAAACTGGTCTCTGAAAAGTTTCTTTATAACGCAGGCGACTTCTTGGCGGCGACACCCTGCAGTTTTGATCTGCGGACGATTTCACGTATTATACCTATTCGTACCTACATAATAATATCGAGCGCCCAATAACAATAATTGATAAATTTTAAGATGATATTGTGAAAAGGCACGTCTTACACTATGCGTTGATGACCGTACGGTATTTGAATGTGTCGGTCGAAACCACCGGCGGTGGCGGCGGCGTGCTGATAATGGTTATGTTTCCACTAAGCTGAAAACATAACGCGTTTGGGTTCAAAATTCAGCCGTCGACCACTGAATGGGATTATAATTGTAAATTTTAAATTTTCGTATGCGATACGCATATATGATTTCAAAATTAAAAGGATCCGTGCACCCAACAAGATTGAAAACCACGGCTATATATACACAGCTCTTAAACTACAACGCAAACGGACACGAAATGCGTCATGAAATAACGAAACGGACTTGAAATTCGGGCAGAAAGTGAAAATCCAAAAATAGGTTTAATAGTAATAATAATGTAGTTCAAATCACTACGAGATGTCGATGTTAACATTTTAGTGTCGATACGATACGGGCACGATAATTACGGACCTGCGCGCAATAAAACTATAACCACTATAATATAGTACCCTATATTATGAGATATTACAGTATGGTTGCCGACCGAGCAATGATAAGACGGCATACAATTTGCTCCCGGCGCTAGTACTCTTTATTATTAAATATTTTTTTATTTTATATAGGTAAAAGATAAGAATCTTAACTCGTGCCATGGACACAGTGGCGCCGAACCTATAACCCAAGAGGGGCGACCGCCCCCCCTTTTTTTTTGGTTGGTGGGGTCGTGGGAGTCCGTGGGTACCCCAGCAAACAACTTATGAATTATGTTCCTAATAAGCTATTAATGTATGCAGCACTGAAGCAAGCGTAAATGGAGGTGGTGGTCCGTATAACTTTTTACTTCCCCCCCCCTTTGAAAATATAGTTCGGCGCCACTGCATGGACATACACAGGTACCTAAATCTCGTACAGATAATTATTTAACGTTGTTATACGTATGGTAGTATTAATTATTGATATGAATATTATGATATTTTCTGCAGTTGCACATATTATACTATATAAATAATATAATAAATATATATTATATACACTGTATTTTAAGACTTATTTTCAGCACGTATATGCGTGTTCAGTTATTGAAAATTAATCAAGGTTATCTGGCCCTGCAACCACACCCTAACCACCACACAAAAATTATATCGTGAAATTCTCTTGGTTTCTCGCCAGTTTCATCGTCTCGTCGAAATATAAATCGACGTGACGGTTCGAATAGTAAGTTATAATATAATATAATATATTATATAGGCCTATGGACCGGCGTCGAACATATGTCGCTGTATTCGTATAATATAATATCGTATAGGATACGGTGCAATAAACATGTCGCCACAAAGCCATGACGAGGGTCTTTCACTGTCGCATTTTACCTCTGGCTGTCTACGGAGTAGCGGAGTAGCGGAGTAGCGGAAAGTGTATGTTTTCAAAAGGTCTACACATTATATTTTATATATAATATAATGTACTATGTGAAGATATCTGCCGACGCCGACGCCTTGCAGGTCGTAAATGCGATTTCGTATTTTCGTCGTACAGACTTATATTCTTAAAATTGGTACAATAGTATACAATACACGACTGCAGAACAGACAATTATCTGCGGGTCGTTTACTTACACAGAATATAATATAACATATGACATCCGGCCGAGGGTGGTAAATGGCCGATTTTGCAATGCGATGTACTATATATATTTTTTTTGTATTGTATATAGGTACGATATAAAAAAAAAATATATTACCTATGTATTAACAGACCGAAGCCAATGCTGATGATATTTTTGGGTCCGTATAGTAATAAGAGCATGATTCACAGATTAAATATATGTAAGTACATACATTCCACATGCAGTTTATATCGTCCCTTTCCATCATAATTAATAATTTGTATTGTATCGAAAATTTGTAGTACTGTGCTGCAGGTCTACATTGTTGTTGAAAATTATACAGAAATGTAATTTGGCGACTACAGAAATATATATTACAAGTACCTACTTAAATTAAGTATTATTTAATTTGAAAAAAAGCTATTTATTTATATATTAAGAATTGTTTTTTTTAATACACTAAAATTTAAAAATATACAATAATGGTGTAAGTGTGTGATATAGAATAATATTATACAAAAGTGAATTATTTAGTTGTAATTATATATATTTTAATATTTGCGTGTAAAGATTATTTGGTAATATTGCCGTTAACATTTCATAAAAAATAATGTTATATGACGTGCTATTGAATGAAATAAATATTACTAGGCTGTTATTTAGTTCAATAAATTATTGGTCTTTCAAACCTGCAAATAATCGATCGCAATATTGGTGTATCGATCTAGAAAAGGACTGAGCGCAATAAGTATACCTATTGTGAAAATATCATTTTAATTATAATAGAAAAACACCTAAAAATATGTTCAGAATAAATGAAAAATGAAAATAATCATTGCTAATCATAAACGTAATCATGTTCATACGTATTTGATTTTAACATTTGTTTTTTTTTTAAATATTTTGTACCTTGGTAAGTACTACCTGCCTACTTACCTTTATTAATTGTAAAAACGTCAGGCTCAATTTTTTTTTTGGGCCTTGCCACTGCTGCGGGAACTTGGGGGGGGGGGGCGGTAAGATTTGATGAACTTTTATTATTATTAAGCCAACATAGTTATAATTTTAAAATTATGTAGAATGTTGTTTCCTTATTTATTATGATATGGTGGAGATATCTCCAAAGTTTATTTTAGGATGATATTCCCTCGAATCTATTTTTATAGTAACAATAATAATTGCTTGGATAACTGATAATGGCATGATTGCAGCCCTCAGCTAGCGTTGTTGTTAATTAGTAAAACACAACACAACAATAATAATGTTTTTTTTTACTTTTACGTGATACCTATATTAATAAAATCAAGATCAGAAAAAATACCGTTAAAATAAATTATACATTTTTTTCAGTTTATAATTTATTTTTATAATATGAATATAAACCATAACTACTCGGATACAAAAGGTACTAGATTCTTTCAAATTATAATATGTGCAATATTTTTTTTTTAACAATAAGAAAAAAAAATTAACGCTTATAAAAAACCCTTTGTAATATTGTATTCATTTTTATTTTACTTAGACTACTTCACTTACCACTAATTTTTCATAAAAGCTATAATACGTTTATTTAACATTAGTTTTCCTAGAGATTTAAGATATAACTAATAAATGAAAATATAAAATTTTGGAAGGAATGCAGTTTAGCTGAAAATCGACTTTAGTGAATCTTCAAAATGTGTGTGTTCCACGCTTAATGGGGGTACTATATAAAATGTCGGTCAAATTTTCTGTAGAAGTTATATGATTAAAAAACCGATTTATGAGTTACAAATAATGACCCAAAATATTAGGTACCTTACATTTTAATACATAACTTTTTGGGGGGCGGAAAAATATGTTATATTATGAGAAGATTATTTTAATTCTAATAGGAAAACTCCTAAAAATAAGTTCAGAATAAATTAAAAATGAACATAATTATTGCAGATAATAAACGTAATCATGTTCATGTATTTGATTTTAACATTTGTTTTTTTAATTTAATATTATTTCTTTGGTACAATCATACGTACTTACTTATATTAATGAGTATATAGGGATTGTATCGTATAAATATACAGTATGTACAATGTATGTATTTATACACAATACATGCATAATATTATATACAATAGCTGATCCCGTGCACTTCGTTACCCGATAAATGTACAAACTGTGTATGACTCAACATTTGTTCAATGCGTTATTTAATATTAGGTGTATGATGTTCTAGATTTATCTTTTCTGTTGCCCGGAATAAAAATTCTGATTCGCAGCAGTATATTATCAGCTGGTAGGCAATCTACCTGCGGTAGATCGCGGAACACGTGCTGTTTGTACGTAAGTGTATGATTTACCTCTTAAGTATCAAAGTTATACCAAGTTTGTCGTTTTTACTTAATTCCACCTACGGTGGATTAATATAATCAATTAGTACAAAATCCTAACCTGACCTGACCGTACTAAAATCCGATGAATAAAAAAAAACCAAATTCAACCCTTTTTAAATTACCTAGCCTATATCTTCTTCCCAGAGGTCTAATCTACACACAAACATTTATATGTATATTGACAAAAAATAATAATACAAATCAACAAACATGCCCGATTAACCAATAGCAACCGATATAATATGATACACTATTATTATTTTAATAATAATATAATTTTTTTTCTGTATAACCCTTATCACTTAGGGATATGAAAAATAGATAGGTAGTAGCCGATTCTCAGACTTACTGAATATACACATAAAATTTCATAAAAATCGGTCAAGCCGTTTCGGAGGAGTAAGGTAACTAACATTGTGACGCGAGAATTTTATATATTAGATTATGTGTTCAAAATGTTTGGAAACTTAAATTACCATCTGTATATTTTGATACCTAAATAATATAGAGCAATATAAGAGATAACATTTCTGTGTGTTTATCAGGTAAAATACTTAATCACTTTAATTAATTCACATTAATATTTATTATCGAGGCTGGGTATTAACAAGTTAAAAAAATAATTTAATTTAAACTTTTTAACTTAGTTAACTAGTTACTTTTGACTTTTTATTAACTTAACTGTTACCTTTCTAAATATCTCTTTTAATTAACGTGAAATTAACGAATTAATTTTTAATTTTAAGAAAAAAGTTAAGTTAATTTATTTTATTTTTAATTTAATTATATTTCACTATTTCGCAAAAGCGGTTTTCGGTAAAATCGATTTTGGTTTTTGGTGTACCTAACTCCAAAACAAATGAACGTATATGCATTCAATTTTCACTGGTTGCTTATATATTTTGCATTTTATATACACAATAAACTCTGATTTTGATTTGTTTTGAACTGTTTAGGGGCATTTTCAGTTTCCAATTTTATTACCCTTTTTTCTATCAATGTCAATACAACATTATTTTTTAAGTATAAAAGCTTTAAAATTTAATACAAGGCTCCTACTTTGTTGTTACAATGACGTTTCAAAAATATTAAAAATCCTTAGTCACAGTTTTTATTTATAAGCATATAAAGTTCAAATCTAGACAATACACGAAAAATCACGAAAATCATTAATTACTTTGAGTTATGAAATCATAAATTTTTTTTTTAGATCTAAGATTTGAAAATATAATACAAAATTCCTCTCAAGTTTGTCTACCTTTATCAACAAAAAAAAATCTCTACAAGCAAATCAAATTAAATTTTTATGAGCGTTTAAAATTCATATTTTTACAATATTGGATATTCACTCGATTCAAAACGAATTACTGTAGATACATGACAATTTTCTGAATGTTTATCTTTTCATTTCTTTACACCATAAAATTGTGAAAATATTTTAACTCTTTTTGGGGTGTTTACGGACATATTCAGTTTTGAATTTTTTTAGTTTTTTTTCTATAAATATCAATTACATTTTTTTGTTGGGTAAAAAAGCGTGAAAATTTAATGCAATTGCTTTAAGGCTCTTGATATATTGTTACAATAGCAGTTTGAAAAATATTAAATATAAATTAACACAATTTTTTTCATAACCATTTAAAGTTTGAATTTTGACAAAATTTATCAAATTTTAAATTTAATAATTATTTTGTAGTTAAAAATGTATAAAATGTTCAACATTTATAGCAAATTATTGAAAATTAAAAAAAGGTTCTACGTAAATATGTTAATATATAAATTACTTTATTTACAATAATTTTATCAAATATACTAATTTATAGCATAGACTGACTGACCGTTTTCGCTCAGAATCGTTTTCTTATACAACGATGTTGTATCTTTGAATTGAAATTTAACACCATCCATTACAGTTGCCAACTTGTAGCCTACTGTACAGCAGAGCAACACCCACTTGCCCATATTTTTAAATATTATTTGTGAATGTCTTGTTGAATACGCTGAAACGTAGATTCAGCAATTTACCAAGTCTGTATAGGCACCTACCATATGACATATACTTTGCTACATATCTACTGCTTTATAGAAGTTCTGAGGTGTACTATGGTTTACCTATACCTACTGTATATATAATATAGGCGTAACAGGTATGATTAAAATGTATAAAGTTATTGTAACAAATATAAATATGTTACATGACACCTATATATATATATTATAATACGAACTCTACCATATGTACGACTAACTGCTGACCTATACATATT
>NC_042493.1:128272085-128291565 GCF_005508785.2 Acyrthosiphon pisum
CTACCGGCTATCAACCTATGTAGCTATATGGCTATAGGTACGAATTTAAAACTGATACCTACCTATACCGGCTACCTCGATGTTAATACCGTACCAGACTGCAGTCACCATTTTCAATTAATACTATACCTATACTATATAGACATTTAGTATAAATATTATAAATATTATATTAATACGATTTATGAATACCATAAAATACCATACGATTACCAATTACACTGTATCATTTAGTTTCACTTGTTTATTAGAAAATAACTTGCCTTATTGTTGTATTTAGTATTAGAGACATATTGTGTAGTTTTAGTTTAAATGTATACAATTAAATTTAACTATATAGATACCTACTTTACTATAGCCATATAATAAATAATAATTAATAGGTGAGATGAATGATAATTGTACATTTACATATTATTTTAAATGTTGTACGCTAGGTATCACTAGGTAGTCTAAAATATATTGTAAAATATATCATATTATGAATTGAATATGGTTCAAAACAAATGATAACTGTTATCAGAGATAAAAAAAAAGTAACGGTATTTGTAACACACTACCACGCACTACTTTATTTATGAAAAAGTAACGTAACGTCATAAAAATAATTTTAGGTAGCCCAAATGTAATTTAAATAAAAATATGTGAAGTAACGAGTAACGTAATTTCATTACTTTTTAAAAGTAATTTACCCAACACTGGATTAACTGGACAACATTAAAATACATTAAACTACAAACCTACATATTAGGTACACATTGCCAATGCTCCACATAGGTAATATCATTATTGACTATAAATACTATGATATTAATAAATTATAATCAATGGTAATTAAGGTATATACCACTTATACTTAGGTACCAACTGTCAACTACCAATAATACATTGTTTACGTAGGTATCTATGTGTATAGACTATAGGTATATAATATATACTCAGTCCTGTAAAGAATACATTTGAAAAGTACTTGAGTAAATACTCAAATACATTTTTTTTCAAGTATTTAAAATACTACTCAAATACTTTAATTGTATAGTATTTCAAATACTACTCAAATACATTGAATAAGTATTTGGAATACTTTTCAAATACCTACTTTTGGTTTTTAAAGTGGGTTTCTAACTATCGTAATATAAACACATAGGTAGTAGGTTATCTATAATATATATCTAATAGTTTAAATGGAATATTGTTATTCAATAACTATTTTTAGAAATTTGGTTTTCACAAACCTCCGGGCTTCGGTAACACAGAAATACAGAATATTAAATAAAACTATTATTCTATTATTGGAGTTGACAATAATATTTTTCCAACCAATTATTTTGAATAAAAATAAAATGTTCGAAATAAAAAACCAAAGTATTCAATACCAAAAAGTATTTAATACAAACAAAAGTATTTAAAATACTATTCAAAATACTTCATGCTGAAAGTATTTAAAAAGTTATTCAATACTTAAAAAAGTATTTGAATACTTTTACTTAAATACTTTACAGGACTTTATATACTATATATGCACAGTATATACATTATGTTATAATATGTATTGTGCTATAATACCTCTATCTATAATATAGAATTTGTATGAGTTTAAAATCGTTATTCTTGGTTATTTAATATATAATTTCGTTACCTAGTTACATTATAGTATAGGTATCTATAATGTAATTATATCATATATAGTTTCAAGGTATAAAGATACGTTTTTAAATTCGTCACAATTTTTTATTCGTTTCTATGGTGATAGTCAAACCGTTTGAAATTAAAATCCTGTTTTTAGCGGTTTTTCGTAATCTATCGGTGGTTTTTCCCGTAACATTAAATAACTATTGAAAAAATTGAAAAAGTACCCCTATAAAGTACCATTTTGATCCAATTGGCTAAAAAATAAGATGATAATTAATATGTTTAAATATGGTAAAAATGCTGAATACAGAAAAAAAAATTTTTTATTTTTTTATAAATAAGGCCTTTTACTCACACACAGCGACTTAATAATATAATAAAAATCTGTAAATATTTAATTATTAGTAAAAGCTTTCAATTAATAATTAAAAAAGAATTAATAGTTTTGCATTTCAATAATAACATATCTGTTTGATTCAATCAAAACTTATACATACCTTAATTTTGCCCTAACTTGAACTTAAAATATCTATAAAAAAAAACTGTATAATAAATTTTGCAATTTATATTTTCTATGCATTTTAGATAGATTATAAATTTCTCGTAAGAAGCCTTGTTATAATTGTTCAATCCTTAGCTATAAAAATTGAACATTTAATAAATTGTTAACTACAATGTAACTAACAATTTTTTGGCATTTTTATAAATTTTGTTAAAATCACAAAAATTTAAACGAATAAAAACAGTTTGACAATTTTATCAATGATTATATAAACATTTTATTCAAAATTTTGAGTATCTATGGTTATTTGTTTTTGAATTATCAAAAATAAGAAAATCGTTTAATCTAGAATTTGTTAATTTACCACGGTTACTACCGAATGTCGAACAATTTTAAAACGCTATAAAAAAATTAACTTGAATCCAGGTAAAGTTTTTATTTTTAAGATTTAAAAACTATTGAGGCATTTTGTATTAAATTTTAAAATTTTAGATATAAACAGAAAATTGTTTATGTATTTCTAACTCAAAACAATTTGCTCATTTTCGTGATTTTGACGAATTTTGTCAAAATTCTAATGCAAGACTTTCATAAAAAAATTTTGTGATTTTACGCTCAACTTTTTTTAAAATTCTACCAACAGCTACTTATGAGAAACATTGAATTACATTTTTGAGTTTTTTGACTTCGCGAAAAAATGTAATTGACAATATAAAAAAAAATTAATAAAATTAAAAATGTTTGTATGCTCAAAATAGCCCAAAAAGAATCTAAATAATATAAATTATGTTAACTCATCTTAAGTACCTATATTAAGGCTATTATTTAATGTAATATATTTTTTCAATGTTCAGTTTAATATTACGTACCTAAAATGTAAAAACTAATAGTTGTAGTTGCAGAATGCATTCTGTAAAGACTAAAGGCAAGCAATAATTGATGGTGTTTCTAGGATATGTATAATATTTAATAATGTACGTTTTTTCATAGTCAGTACGAGGACGATAGTACAATGTTAAAAATAATTATTAAAATACTATAAATTTGAGTTTTTTTTTTTATGTTTTAAAATTGTTTTTATAATGATGTCCACAAATGCAGTTTTTTTAAAAAAGCGCTCTTAATGGCGCCGTAGTTTCTTGTGATGTGTGTGCATGATTTTTATATATAAATATATAGATTCTATAATATAGGTAGTATTCGACATTATTTTCTCGGTCTGCTTTTGCGGACACGAGGGTTCGGAGATGACTATATAGGTATATATAGTTTACTGTTGTGCCATAATGACATTATATTATTATTATCATTATTTGTCGACCGTGAAAAATCTTCTAAATCACTGCAGCTGTATAATATATACTAACTATATAATATAATATAATATTATTCTGTCAAAAAATGTAAATGTGTATTACAAGGTTCCTCGTAAGTTAAGAATTTAAAAAAAAAAAAAGTATATACCCACAATATTTATTATAAGCGTCTAAAGTTCCTTCTAATTTTTGTCAAAATTCGTAAAAATCAAAAAGTATAAGTACTACGAATAAGAGTAAATCATCTATACAAAATAGTTTATATTTGTATGGTTGCTATTATAATGCTGTCATAATTTTTAAGTATTAAATAGAGATGGACATATGTTGTAAATAATTAAGTACAATATATAAATATAAGTTAATTAATTGATAGTATCTATGTAAAATAGGCGAATTAAAACTGTAAACAGTTATAACTTATAATATAGATAGTACAACTTTTGTTGATTAAGGAATAAATAAATACCTATTTGGCTATTTAATATTATCTAGGTAACTATATAGATATAAAACACAACGAAATCACTTGTTACGAATTTGAAGCATTGTCATCATCGACCACCTTCTCTTCTTTGGACATCTGATATTTTTTTAATATTTACCACACAAAACAATACATGCGAAGAAAAATCTAGTGTTTTTTCGTTGTCACTCGACAACTGCTCGACTTGGCTAAATTAAAGTAGGAGGACTGTTTACTTTTCAAAAAAGAAAGACCCCTTCACTCGATAAACGTTATTGAGCCACGGAAGTTATGCCTATGGTATAAAAAAAATGACTTCAAATAGTGTGTTAGCAGTGTGTTATCATAATAATACACAATAATATAACTCATGTATATAAGTACATTACACTTTAAGGTTAGTCAGTGGGGCGAGTTAATCGATAGCAGACAAAACATTAGGTACCTCCAACAAGTTCCATTTATATATAGAACTCACATAAAAATAAAAATATGTTTTTAAAAAATTTAAAAAAAATTTAATAACTTCAAATACTAAGCGTGAATATTTCTTTATTAGATACTTTATAAAATACAATGTGTGGAAATTATAATCAAAATTTAAAGCAAAATACCCATGATCACTAATTTTATGGAAAATTAAAATGTTTTCGTTATCCTATTAGTTATTATCAACATAAATTGAATAAAAATTAAATGTTTGTTTTTTAAAAGTTATTATTTTAAATTAGAATCAGGGCAATAAATTGTTTATGTAAAAATGTACGGTCGGGAAAAAAATTTAATTTCAGAATGAGGACTCTATTTGTACTATTATAATACATTATACATAAAGCATAATATATATTGTATATATAAGTTATATACCTAAGTAGTAAGTATCAAAGTTGTTTTAGCTAACAGGTTAGATAACAGCCAAATATTATTCAGTGCTATAATCAATATATATAAAAATGGAGACAAAAATGTATAACAATTCATAAATTATTTTCCCGGTCTGTTGTTGCAAACGCGAGGGGTCAGGTGTGACCATACTATATAGTAAGTTTATTGTCGTACCATGGTGGTATTATAATATATTATTATTATTATTATTTGTCGGTCGTGTAAAATCGTTTAAAACCGAACCCCACAGCTGCACCTTTAGACTATACAATATAATATATTATTATTCTGCAGTAATCCGTATAGAACGGTGCTGGCCCTGCTGGCGTCCCTTTATGCATTCCTAAACTACAACGGACACGCCTATACATCGGTAAAACGTACTACGCAGTGGGATATTATATTCTTTTTGAAATACCGCTACTACGCAGTAGTTTTAAAAATATTAATACTTATTGCTCGTACGTAAACATTTTTATTTACTACCCGCCTATCACAGAGAGGTATTTTCCGTGGTCGCCACTTCGATAACTTGATATGAATTTGAAAAAAAAAATCGTTTCATTATGTTATTTACAATGAAAACGTTACACAATTTTTACGTATATCATTATTTAGAGCTAAAACGTAATCCAAGTTTCGCGTTTATTGTTATTCAGAATTAAAACGTTATCCAAGTTTACCGTTCATCGTTATTTATAACTAAAACGTTATACGAATTTTGTATTTATCGTGCAAAATAGTGTTAATATCTATTAAATTTAAAAATAATAATTAATGCGCCTGTAATTAATGGCCCGGATAAGGAATATGATATAATAAATTATTCGTTTTTTTGCATTAAATAAATGTTTCAACGATAGAACTTATTAATAGACGTTTTAAATTGAGGATTTTAAATAATTTTGTTTGTCATTATTTTTTGATAGTCTATAAATTAAGTTTTGTGTTATGTTTTATTTAATGAAATATAATATATTTTGTTAAAATGTATTCGTTATGTTTTGATTTGTGGTATTTAATTATTTTTTATTATGGCTTTCCGTTATAATTGCGTTTACAAATTTTAATCGTATTTTGTCAAATATAACGGTAAATTCGTAACGTTATTATAACGTTTGCAAGCCCTGGTTCCATAAATTGTAAATTATCAAATTGTCCAAGCCTTGTATTAAATTTTCAATCTGCTTTACGCAACAAATAAAGTTTTACTGGCATTCATAGAACTAAAATATAAATATACATTATTATTAATTTATTACATTAGATCCAAGTAGATTACTTAATAAGTAGTGAATATAAACACAACTGTCCTATAATATATCTAACAAAATAATATTAAACTGATATATCCATAGTTCATTAAAGGTCCGTTCTATGATAAGAATGTATAATATATTCTTGAATATTATCTATAGACATATTATGCAGTTATTTAGTGATAACAATTAAAAGTAGATCATAATGAATACATTGTAAAAATATTATATCAATGATTTTACTGCATAGTCATGCGGCATTATAGTAGATTATTATCGTTAAACTACCTACTTATCATAAAATCCAAAACACGTTTGTTTTATAATATAACTTTTTTAATTATACCTATAATTTTTCCCTATAATACTATACAATTTTTTCAGTGTATAAAATCAACTTAAATGAAGCAGAACTATACGATTGCTATATAGTTGTCCAGTATTTTAAAAATTTTTATCTGAATTGGTTTTAACATATGTGTGTATAAAACAAAATGTAGTGTAATAAAAACCAATCAAAACAAAAAAATTAAATTATCCTTCGGGATATTATGCATTATGTAAACGGCAAAAAAGTACGCAACTATTTATACATTCGTTTTCTATAATCAACTCTTTTTATTGAAAAATAATGAATTCAGATTTTCTGTATATTATGTACATAATTAAAAAGGTGGGAAATTTGATGTCACTCTGGTGTACAGTACCTAGTTTACAAGTGGGTCACTGTAATAGTGAAATAGACGGTGTTAAATTTGAATTCAATGATGTAATTTCATTGTATAAGAAAAACGATTTTGAATGAAAACGGTCAGTCAGCCTATGATATTACTAAGTATATCTTTGATATTTTTGTGAATAAAGTAATTTATATACTAATGAGGACCCCTGTTTTAAATTCAGATATAAAAGATAAATATTTTATACATTTTTATCTACAAAATAATTATTAAATTTTGTAAAAATTTGAACTTTAAATGCTTATAAATAAAAACTGTGACTAAGGGTTTTTAATATTTTTCAAATACCATCGTAACAATATAGTAGGAGTCTTGTATTAAATTTTCAATCTGTTTCACGCAACAAATAAAGTTTTACTGGCATTCATAGAATTAAAATATAAATATACATTATTAATTTATTGCATTAAATCCAAGTAGATTTTAGATTGTAATTTGTAATTTTGTAACTAATAATATTTATGTATTATATATGTATTTATGTATTATAACCTATAAGAATACTCTACAATTTAATGTTTTAAAATAGATACTTTTACTGCAGTTTTACCTAAATCGCTATATTATATACATACATAATAATATAAAATGTAACGGGACAAAACGAGTGGTTTTTGAAATAGCTAGCGCTATCTGGCAGTAGCCGGATGCGTAAGAATGAAGGCCGTGGTATCCACTGGATATTACATAGGTACTCACGTTTTATGACTTTACGCGTTGGAAGTACGATAACCAAGTTCGGTATGACTTACAAAACGCTAAGAAGTCCTAGTTTATGTGTTTTCTTACAACAACCCTCTTGTTGAATTGTTTTAACATCAAATACGAACCCGTTTAATTCCCCGCTAGTGGATGATCAGAACGCCGTACAGAGCGAGGGACAGACGCGAAGCTCTCCGACCGAATAACCTTTTGTGACTTTTATAAGTACAAAAGTTACAATACGAATACTTAATACACGCAGAAGCTGCGTTATAGTGTACTTAAGGAAATTCCTATAACCGCCCAAAAGCTGAAGACAAGTACAACACGAAGAAATAAACCGACAACAGCTTAAAGTAACCAAGATCGTATCAAGTGGCAGTGAACCACATATATAGCGGCCGGGTTTTGCAGGCCAACATCTACCGTCGACCAGTCCGAATTTTATGCTCTTTCAAGTACTTTCTTTTTACTGTTTAAATTACATTAACTTCGCTGCATAGAGGATCCCGCCGCGGAGTCCTCGCAACCAGTACCTGTACCTTTTCGTACGCCACCTCTCCTAACCCTGCGGTATGAGTAGTGGTATAGCTTTGACTGTACTGTTCAAGCTACTCACAACTCCCAGCGTAGGAGAGGAACCTCCCGACACCCGTCTACACGGCTTCAGCGCCGCCGAAACGCCTATTTGCAACCATCGTCGCCATGTTCCGCGCTTACGTCGCGAAAATCGCCACGGACCGGTACGCGTATTAAATAATTTAATTATAGGTATAATATATTATTATCGTTGAGTGCGTTATTTACCACCACGGATTATTTCACATTATTTCAACCGCTGTTATATTTTGTCGTCGCGGGTTAGATTTTACCGTTGGATGCGTCGTATACCACCACGGAGTAACTGATTTTGAATCACAGTTATCCATCTTACAATCGCTATTACATTTTGTCGCTTCGATTTTTTCCGTTGATGCCACTGTGGTACATCGGCATACCGTTCAACCGTCGTTCAGTACGAGCCCTTTGGAAATAAGGAGACCAAATTCTACAACGATCCCGCATCGAGGACGAGTGAACACCACCGCCCGATTACCGTCTACGTTCCATTGTCGCTGCCATACACCGAGAACTGAGAGACAGTCCGGGAGTCTTTGTCACGGTAATTACCAGTCACCAATTCCCAAACGGTTCCAATACACGGAAGTCAACGTGAGTCTTTTACCTTGTCAGTTTTAAATCGTATAAAAATTATCTGTGGCTCGAAGAGTACGTTTATGTACAAAAGAAAATATTGTATTGTCTCTTTTGAATTTTACCATTGAAAAATAATTGTAGCTCGAAGAGCACATGTATAGGTATATAAAAAAAAAATATTGTAATCTGAAATACAATAATTATTGTATTGTAACAATAAAGACACATAGTACTTCACAATAAAATACAGTGTGTTTTACATTGTTACAAATATGTCACTATAAAAATATTATAACTTATAATGTATGTAATATAAAGTAGATTACTTAATAAGTAGTGAATATAAACACAATTGTCCTATAATATATCTAACAAAATAATATTAAACTGATATATCCATAGTTCATTAAAGGTCCGTTCTATGATAAGAATGTATAATATATTCTTGGATATTCTCTATAGACATATTATGCAGTTATTTAGTGATAACAATTAAAAGTAGATCATAATGAATAAATTGCAAAAATATTAAATCAACGATTTTATTGCATAGTCATGCGGCATTATAGTAGATTATTATAGTTAAACTACATACTTATCATAAAATCCAAAAACCGTTTGCTTTATAATTTAACTTTCTTAATTATACCTATAATTTTTCCCTATAATACTATACAATTTTTTCAATGTATAAAATCAACTTAAATGCAGCATAACTATACGATTGCTATGCGGCATTATAATAGATTATTATCGTTAAATTTATATATTTATGAGGAACCTTGTTTTAAATTTAGATATAAAAAATGAATATTTCATACATTTTTAACTACAAAATATAATTAAATTTTGTAAAAATTTAAACTTTAAATGCTTATAAAAAAAAATTGTGCCATGTATATTTAATTTTTTTCAGCTGCTATTGTAACAATATATATCAGAAGCCTTGCGTTAATTTTTTATGCTTTCTTAAACAACAAATAACATTTTATTGATATTTATAGATTATAGATAAAAAAACCAAAGAATATTCGTAAACAGCCTAAAAAGTGTTAATATATTTTCATAATTTTATGGTGTAAAGAAAATGAAAACATTATAAATATTCTGTATAATTGGCATGCATCTACAGTAATTCGTTTTTGAATAATAATATAATAGCAAAACTGCTACTTGAGAATTTGAGTGAATATCCAGTATTGTAAAAATATGAATTTGAAACGCTCATAAAAATTTAATTCGATTTGCTTGTAGACATTTTTTTTTTTTATAAAGGTAGAGAAATGTATGAGGAATCTTGTAGTACATTTTCAATTGTTATATTTAATAAGAAAAATATTTATGAATTCTCAACTCAAAATAATTTCCTAATTTTCGTATTTTGTCAAGATTTGAATTTAAATGCTTATAAATAATAACTTTGACTAAAGATTTTAAATATTTTTTAAATGCCATTGCAACAATATAGTAGGAACCTTGTAATAAATTGTCAAGCTTTTTTACCCAACAAATAAAGTTTTATTGGTATTCCTAGAAAAAATATAAATATACATTATTATTGATTAAATACATAAAATCCAAGTAGATTTTAAATAGTAATTTGTAACTAATAATATTTATATATACCTATACGAACGGCATATAATATAATGTTCTCAAAAATTTCATTTTAATGCAGTTTTACCTAAGTGACTACCTAAATTATATACCTATATGATACGTTGCTATGAAAATAATAAGAAATATAATGTATTATAAATGTAGGTTACATATAAAATAGATCAATTATTTAGTAATAACACGACATCAACAACAACAACAACAACAAAATGTAAATATTTTATATTTTTATAAAATAAATTAAATTATCCATTGGGATATTATGCATTATAGAAACGGCGAAAACGCACGCAACTATTTATACGTCCGTGTTTTATAATCAACTTCTTCTATTAAAAAAATATTGAATTCAGCTTTTTGTATGACCTTAAACCGGAATCGTCTTAATATACAATCTCTATGCTATATTTTATGCATTACTAACACGGAGAAAACACAATATAACGTGTGCATTTAATGTTCATCGAATGTAAACAGGCAATTTTATATAGTTTCTTACCATATGTATTACTACGTGGTAATGATAGTAAGGAGGTACATAAATATTAAAATATTAAAATTTAAAATTGTACATTTTGGGGATCAAATCATTAATTAATATAGATAGTTAAATAAAAATGGAAATATATTTAAAGCCTTAAGACTTATAAACATTTACAAACATTTATTTACATCAATTCCTTTAGACATCGGTTGTGCCAAGGTGAAAACGTGAAAAATTAAAAACAGATAAATCAATATTTCAATCGCCATTAAGAAACCTATGATAATATAATATACTTTACTAATATATCAGAAATACTAAATATATATGTACAAATCATTGTAAACCTAAAATTACACTAAATATAATATATATATAAAAAAAAAATTAGGTTTGTTAGTTGTTTAGCTTAGTCGTTCAATTAGTAACAATCTATAATATTATTTAATAATGTGTGCACACCTTTTTGTCAAAATAATTTGAGACCATTATTTTGTTAATATAAATGGTATTTTCCTGTATTTGAATAATAGCTTATTATATTAATGTTACCAAATATTTATCGAATACTGTCTTAAACATAGGAATAATAATAATGAAATAAAAAGTGTCAGTAAAAAATAATATCTTATATTGGTATATTTAATGTATAATATACCTTTAGTTCAATCATTTATTAACTATGTTTTTTATTTCCATTTCGGTTTTTAAAAATTATTAGTTTTTAGAAATGTATAAATTATATTTAGCTCATACATAAATATACGGAAATATTTTACCTAATGGAACTTTTAACATACCTATATCGTAGTTAATTACATACGTACCTATCAATATTGTGAAATTATAGATCAATAGTAGGTACCTTTATTGACCTAATAATTAAAACTGTACATTATTTTTGTATTCTACAATGCTACAATGGTTTTTTTTTTGGTGTTCATTGTTTATATTATTGATGTTTGTAATACTTTCATCATGTTAAATTTTACATTTTAAAACCTAACAAATAATTATTTTTAAAACTTTTGTTGTTGCAACATATTTATCATTTCAATATATTATACCATCCATTAAACAGTTACCCACTGGTAACCTTCTGTACAGCAGAGCGACATCCACTTACACGCCTTTTTAACCTTATAAATCAACAGAACCTGATTTTCATGTTCTACGTTAATTGAATAGAGCATTTTACAGCAATACGTACCTGTATAATTTTGTATTTTGGTGTTATTATCAAAATACTCACATATTTTTTTTTTTTGTAGAAGTAAAATAATTTTTAGTCGAGTAAAGTCCACAGTAAAAGAATAAAAAACTTAATAAATTTTTAATTTTATTTTTTTATGTGATTAAAATTAAAACTAAAATAGAAAATAATATATAAACTTAAACTAATAAGTATTTGAAAATTAGTACTTGATTTTAAATACTTAGACTTTGAGAAAGTATTTAAAATACTTTGTTCAATTACTTTTTAAAAAGTATTTAAAATACGTATGGACATTGATTATATTACTATTATTTATAATCAATGGCATTGAGTACTAAAAAAATATTTGAACAATTTTATTTATTTATTTTATTTTATTTATTATTGATTTAACGGCTTTAGCCCTTTGAATATAAGGTATAATGTATCAGAAGAAGCGTGAAGAAATAAAAGCAATATTGGTTTTTTTACGTATAATATTGTACTACATAATCTAAATTATCCACAAACATCCATATTCATCATATTATCTAGTCTATAAACGTTGGGATATATTTTACCCTGCCCTCCATTGCAACAACCCAAAATGGGTTTTATAGAAAACCTCTAGCAAAAAAAACAGTATTTTATAAAATGTAATATACAAAATATATATTTTTCTAATTAACCTATTAAAATAAGGTAACCCGCTTATTTTGTCCTCTCTAATTGTGTGGTAAGAAAAAAAACAATTTTCATATATTATAATTTATTTTTTAGGGTTTTAATATTTTTCCATCCACTCATCAAATAATGAACTTATTATGTTAAGTCCACATGTGGTTCACAACAAGCAAGATATTGTGTGCGCGCCCATAATAATCCCGTCGAGATTTCTTTTTACCGTTACAATGAATATCTCCACTTCTACTACTAACGTATGATATTGTATCTTCCCTTATCTTATGTTCTTATACCTACTATGTGATTGGAGTCGAAAAATCTGTTACTGCGTAGATACGTATTACATTTTATTAATTGTCCAACTTTATAATTTACTTTGAGGATACATATATTGGTCACGTTAACAGAAAAGGACGAAAGACATCTCCGCCGTTTCCTGTTGCAATATGGAATTGTTATTTATTGATTGAAAAAGATATTCCACGTACAAATAATGCAGTAGAAGGCTGTCACAATTCTTTCAATTCGTTGTTAAATTCAGTTCATCCGTTTATTTGGAGTTTTATTAACGCGTTGAAAAAATAAAATAATATAAATCTTTTTAAAGACGAACAGTTACTTTCTGGAATATCATTACCTAAAAAGAAAAAATATAAAGATTCTGCAATTCATATTCGAAAATTAATCTCAACATTTGACCCAAATACTACTAATATTCAAAACTATTTACGTGGGATAGCTGTTAATTTCTAGTTGCAATTGGAATTTAGAACTTTATTTATATACAGTTTTCTTATTATTATTATTAGCTATCTGTGGCACAATTTAATTTATATGTTAAAAATGTAAAACTATTTTTTACTAATTTTTTGCTTTAAATTATATTTTATAGTTACCAATAAGTTATGTGTACTTTATTTAAACTAGGTATTCATTGATTATTATATTAAATTGTACATATATAGGCATGTATCACTCGCCGAAATGACGCGCGACGATATTACACCGACGTCCAATTTACCGCACCCAAATTACCACGACCAATTTACCGCGATGTATTTACGTGACACCGTCGTTGGACACGCGTAAATATTGTATCTTGTATCATATTATTATATTTTATCATAGGCCATTGTGGATTGCCTATCATTGTTATCGTACGTGCTGATAGTATTATTCATTATTTACTTATTGTGTATATTGTATTATAATTTATATTTTGTATTTTTCTTAGTGATTGGTATTGAGACGTCGGTACCCATTCACAAGCCATTGCTTATATTATTATAATTTCTTTGTTCTTATTGTAATTCGTCAGTAAATTATTGTATGTGCCTTGCCATACTATATGAGTATAGTTGACGAGGTCATGGCCTGACACTCCTAGTGTCAAATTGGTCCTGGTATTCCTTTATACGGTGGAATTTCGTTGGTGTAGTCAATAAGGCCGACCACTAAAATCGTAAGAGTCTCTTGATTTAACAATATTCTTGTTTGAGCACCTCTTAAAAATGCGAAATTCAGCAAATAATTTCTTATTGCACGGTGAAAATATGAGAAGACCCTCTATTCCAAATTTCAAGTTCGTACCTTGCGTAGTTTTTGAGTTACAGCGATCAGAGACTATAAGTGGTATTTTAATTTTATGTATAGATAGTGAAACGTATGTACATCATAACGTTTATTTTAAAAGCATCATAATATGCACAATAGGCATATTATGCGCTGACTATAATATATTATACCCCTTTGTTTTGGGTGCCACTTGTATATTTTATACTTATATATTACTATTCGTGATCACGACACTATAAAGAGTGCTTACTCTAGCGAATCTATTTACAATACGGCAATGACCCTTTTAACGTCCGACGCTTGCTTTCCTATATTAACTATTCATCTATTTCAAAATGTAATATATTAATATTATAATATTCTATTTTTACTAACTTCTAATGTGGTTCACTACACCGAATTAGTTCAAAACTAAAAACTGGACACATTATATATATATATACTTTATATAAAGAACATTTTATTACAGTTGCTCAATAAATGAGTTTCTATATTTCGACTGGTAAAAGGCAAAAGGGGCTAAGCGACAAATTTACTACATTTCAGGAGAGCAGAATTTATATGTTCTGAACTTTGGTGTTGGTGCTTCAGTTTTTATTTAAGCATTAGGACTGAAGTTCTTACATATTTTGATTCTATTTTATATTACCATGATGGCTTGATACTAGTTTTATTGAAATGTTCCCCTTAATTTTTAAACACAATGTATTTTGTTAAGACTTACCATTTCAACTTTACCGTTTCATTTAGTCACTACGAATAACGGTTAAATAAAAGTAATATTAACAAAAATACGTGACAGTTTTTACTCGATATCTAATAATATAATAATATCAAGTATCTAATTATTGATATTATCTGATAATATTTATTAAACCAATATTATAAAAGTTGATAAACCATAATAGTGGTAATAATTAATTTAGTTATAAGTCCATGGTATGGTTAAGTGGAAATAAGTACTTTTTAAATAATAATTTTTTTTTATTTATTTAATTTAATATCATATATAAATACATACATACATACATATGAGTATTGGGATCCAACTGGAGTTCAAAAATATGGTTACATTTAAATTACCGGTAACTATAAATAAAAAAAATAAATAAATAATTTTACTGCTTGAAAATTTCACTTTTAACTTTAAGTCTAATCGCTATCATTAGGTATTGAAATTGAAAACTGTACTACAATAATTAGAGACGAAAGGGTAATTTTTATTTAAGTAATTGAACATTTTTGTATGCTTTGTGTGAGATTATCGACTAAAATTCGGTATACAATAAATTACACATCATAAGAAAATATTTGTCGATTGACATACGACGAACAAATACCATCTTTATCAAACTAAAATTTTTTTTCTGACCATACTTTTCATATTTCAAACATCCAAATTAGTACATCACTACAAAATTTGAATGTTTAAATGTATAAATGTGCCCTATAATGGCATAATGCAATTAAATTGATCAATATTACCTTATTACACTCGTAGTGTTATAGTTAAGTAGCCTCATAAGGTCCATAGATCATTATTTGTAATTCACACTTACCTTGAGGCCAACTGAGTACCTACATAATATAGAAAATGGTACCATATAAAATATATAATAGGTAGGTATATTTGCCCTAAACTGAATAGGAGAGCTGTAATGGTGGAAATATAGAATATCTATGTCCCTATATTATGCGCGAGATAGACAGATAAAACAAATATTGGTGTGGTGGACTTAATATATGGACACTATATTATTGTATTTATTCGTTTTTGTTTTTATACGATGATCCAGTTGTTAAGTGAATTACGATGAGCATTTTTAATTTAAGCTACATAATATTTGCATAACTATTAAAAAATTGAACTATTGTCAAAAATCTCACATACAAACACAGATAATTGTCTTACCATCAAGTTTCATAATAGTCAACTATAATTTTTAAGCTAACGGAGCTAAACATGATCTTCTGAGCGTAAATGTTCCACACGTTTAAGATGGAGACAACCTATTACTGTGTAGCGTCATCTTAACCACTAAAGCTTGGGCCTATATCCGGCCGCGGCGTTCCCTGGCGAATTCAAAATTAATTGTCTTGTATTAGAGTATCACGACGGATGTAATACATCGCACTTTAAACGCTGAAATATTAAAAATGCTCCTAATTTTAAAATGTTTTAAATGAACATGGGTTATACTGGTGAAAACGCTGCGTTTATACCATGATTACAAATACAATATTTTATTGTGTATTTGTTAAATTACAAATTAAAATATATTTTTTACTTTTAAAAGTAGTTATGTTAAATGTAACATTTATAAATAAATAGATTTTAGATTCTGAAAGGAGTAATGAATTTGTATACATTTTACAATGATGTTTATTTTTTATGTTTGAATATAAAAAAATGTAGAATAAGGTTAAATTTTGAACTCCAGTATTTTTGTTTTGCAGTAATGGTGATAGTTTGATTTAATTTATGTCGAAAATATTTATATCAAACATATAATATAAGTAATATAAAACAAGCCAAAAAAAAAAATTTCGGGGCACCCCTGGCTACGGCACTATGCATTATATTATATTAATGCTAATATAATTTATTAATTTATTGTTATTTATGGTGTTAAGTGTTGCATACCGGTGGTATTGTAA
The DNA here is from genome assembly GCF_005508785.2 of Acyrthosiphon pisum. NCBI lineage: Eukaryota > Metazoa > Arthropoda > Insecta > Hemiptera > Aphididae > Acyrthosiphon > Acyrthosiphon pisum. The sequence continues at coordinate 128,289,001 of NC_042493.1, forward strand.
AAGATATTTTTTAAAAGTATTCAAGTAGGTATTTTTGCAGATACCTATTTATTTTCGCTAGTATTTAAAATACGCATTTGAATACTCAGTAATAAAATTATTTGTAGATACTTTCAAATACAGTGGACGCTACTTAAAAGACTCACGGATATAAGTTCCGGACGTATTCAAATAAGTACATTATAAAAAAATCGGCTATGAGTAGTGAGTACTTTGTCACCCTAACCTAACCTAAGTGAACTAATGTAACCAGCTACAACTGGTTCAAGAAAATTATATATATATATACAACACATATTGAATACTGCACAATATATGTTATGCATAATAACGTATTATATTCTTGGAAGTACCTACCTCGTTTCTATTACCTTAGGTACATAAATACTATATAATACTTATAGTTCAAACTTTGACTTAAGTGATATTTACGTTCATTGTGTACACGTGTCATCAGAATATGGACATTCATCGAATTTGATTGTTTGACTAAGATTTTATTTCCAATAATTGTGATTTTGGTTTTGCAGTCGTACGATGGCACGTGTCATTGACAAAGAAATTCCAATACGATCTATGTATGCATCTGCGATCTGATTTTCTTACGATTAATTTCATACATATTGTAACTTACTCAGCTAGTTTTTTAACTTCTCCAGGTGCATTTACATTAGTACAAATAATTGTCTTTATACAGGGGGGAAACCTGTTAATAATTTCATAATTTAAGAGCCGGCACCCAGTCTTGTAAAGAACTTGAGTAATATATTATACATTATATTCAAAGGGCTCAAGCCTATTAAATCAATAATAAATAAAATAAAATAAATAAATAAATAAAAGTGTTCAAATATTTTTTTAGTACTCAACACCATTGATTAGAAGTATAGGTACTAGTAATATAATCAATGTCCATACGTATTTTAAATACTTTTTAAAAAGTAATTGAACAAAGTATTTTAAATACTTTCCCAAAGTCTCTGTATTTAAAATTAAATACTAATTAACGTAGAACATGAAAATCAGGTTCTGTTGATTTATAAGGTTAAAAAGACGGGTAAGTGGATGTCGCTCTGCTGTACAGAAGGTACACTGGTAAATTTTATTTGACTTTTAGGTAGACATTTTTTATTAAAAAAGGTAGGCATACTTATTTGGAAACTTGAATTAAATTTTCAAAAAAAAATTATGTATTTCTAACACAAAAAAATTTGAACATTACCTTGATTTTTACGTATTTTATATACAATTTGAACTTTGAATACTAATAAAAAAAATTGTGTCTATGAATTTTTAATTTTTTCAAGATTCATCGTAATAATTACAATTGTTTTTTTAGCGGAACTCTAAAAGAAATAACCGAATATAGATGAAATTTGCACTGAATGAATTTCACTGAATGCATTTTGGTAATTTCAATGCACCATAGAACTTTCGACAATAATATACAGATTACAGGTACTCTTTTTGAGATATTTACTATAGGCTTTTTTTTAGTTTTTTTTTTTTTTGTCGATCATACATTTTTTATTCTGTGAAATAACTTAAAAATATAATACAACGTTCCTCATAAGGTGATATTAATGAAAATCACGATTGCCGGGATCGTTAACCTAATTTTAATATCGTAAATTTCTATCACGCCGACATAATCATACACATACCTCGCATTTCAAATGCAGTGTCACAGACGACAGAAATCTACATATTGAATACCTATGTTCAACAAGGTTTGACATAATATTTGTAAAGTTTTCTATGAGTATTCGACCAATGACCAAATGAATAAATAATAATGTATAATAAATACTGACCAATAGCGAACAATGTGATTATCGGGAAATTGTTAGAACAGAAGTCCTCTTTAATCCCACCTAAACACATTTAATAAATAATAACGTTAATTATTGTTCGACTAACCAATTTTCAGTTTTGACAATTCTATTTTAGACCTTTCGTGGTTATTGTAGTAAATAACTGTGATACTATAATTTCATTAGGTACATTTCCCCAGCCCCCCCAATTTTGAATTTTGAATTTTTTTTTCACCATTCGTTTGTAGCCGGTTTGTATTGGTTTGTAATCTAATTTTTTTCGTTTGTAGAGATTTAGTTTTTTTTTAAAATCAAAATTTTGGTGGGGGGGCTGGGAAAATGCCCAAATCTTGAATTTTGAATTTTTTTTTTCACCATTTATTTGTAGCCGGTTTGTATTGGTTTGTAATCTAATTTTTTTCGTTTGTAGAGATTTAGTTTTTTTTTTAAATCCAAATTTTGGTGGGGGGGCTGGGAAAATGCCCAAATCTTGAATTTTGAATTTTTTTTTTCACCATTTATTTGTAGCCGGTTTGTATTGGTTTGTAATCTAATTTTTTTCGTTTGTAGAGATTTAGTTTTTTTTTTAAATCCAAATTTTGGTGGGGGGGGCTAGGGAAATGCCCAAATTTTGAATTTTGAATTTTTTTTTTCACCATTCGTTTGTAGCTGGATTGTATTGATTTGTAATCTAATTTTTTTCGTCTTCGACTTTTTTTCGACTTTTTTTCATTCATATAACTTTTTTTTT
>NC_042493.1:128292288-128297747 GCF_005508785.2 Acyrthosiphon pisum
CAATCCTAAAATCGGATAAAAAAAATCTAAATTGTATACCATTCGTTTGTAGCCGGTTTATATTGGTTTGTAATCCAATTTTTATCGTTTGTTGAGATTTAGTTTTTTTTTAAATCAAAATTTTGGTTCGGGGGCTGGGGAAATTCCCCAAGTTTGGAATTTTTATATAATTTAGATTTTTTATTCAACCAGGCTTTTATTCTATTTAGATTTTTCAATAAAAAATTGTTTTTATACAAATTAATTTTTTTTTATTCATATAAGAATTTTTATCCGATTTAGGATTTTTTTTTCAACAAGGATTTTTTATTTAATTTAGATATTTCATTATATAATGGTCTTTTATTCAAATTATTTTTTTTATTCCAATTAGACTTTTTTATCCAATTAGACTATCTGATTTAGGATTGTTTTTTACTTAACTGATTTTTATTCAAATCAGTTTTTTTATTAAAATTAGACTTTTTTTTCTAATTTGGAACTTTTTATCCGATTTAGATTTGATTTAAAATAAAAACTAAATCGGATAAAAAAGTCTTATATAAATGAAAAAAAAATAATTTAAATAAAAAACCATTATTTATTGAAAAATCTAAATTAAATAAAAATCCTTTTTGAAAAAAAATCCTAAATCGAATAAAAAAAAGTCATATTAATAAAAAAAAAATGAACTTGAATAAAAAACCATTTTTTATTGAAAAATGTAAATAGAATAAAAGCCTGATTGATTAATAAATCTAAATTGGATAAAAAGTTCCAAATTAGAAAAAAAAGTATTATATGAATGAAAAAAAAATTAATTTGAATAAAAAACTATTTTTATTGAAAAATTTAAATTAAATAAAAAATCCTTGTTAAAAAAAAATCCTAAATCGGATTAAAAAGTCTTATATGAATAAAAAAAAATTAATTTGAATAAAAAACCATTTTTTATTGAAAAATCTAAATAGAATAAAAGCCTGGCTGAATAAAAAATCTAAATTAAATAAAAATTCCAAACTTGGGAATTTCCCCAGCCCCTGAACCAACATTTTGACTTTAAAAAAAACTAAATCTCTACAAACGAAAAAAATTAGATTACAAACCAATACAAACCGGCTACAAACGAATGATGAAAAAAAAATTCAAAATTCAAAATTTGGGAATTTCCCCAGCCCCCCACCAAAATTTTGATTTAAAAAAAAAAACTAAATCTCTACAAACGAAAAAAATTAGATTACAAACAATACAAACCGGCTACAAATGAATGGTGAAAAAAAATTCAAGATTCAAAATTGGGGGGCTGGGGAAATGTACCTCATATTTAGCACAAAATAGTTGTGCGCGCAACCAACGTCCTCTCCATAGCGGATGCGGTACGAATCTACGTTTGAATGCGGTATTCAAATTACTTATATTATCAATAAAAAGGAAATATAACTAATAATAATAAGACCAGGTCCTTAATCTGTTAAGATACTTGTTTATTGTAAAATTATGTTTTTTTTGATAATAATGTCAATGTGTGTATAATGATGTGTGTTGCCTGTTGGCACAAAATATTTAACTGTGTATTGCTCCTATGAGTATAATAATACTATGAATATAATAATGATATGAGGCTCGTCAGCCTATTACCTGTGATCTGGTGTTCGTTAGCGGCTTCAAACCGGAACGCTACCGTCTCGGGATGCACTAATTTTTACAATAAAAATACAATATAATACTAAAATATGTGACAATCCCGAGAACGTGCGACTAACGAGCCACCAGATCAGACACTTAACTCACTGAACATGCAATTCACTACAACAAACAAATCACGTGCTTCTATATAAGTATGTCTCTGAACATTAAAATTTTGTAATAACCTACCTATGTATAATGATTATAGTGTTATATATACCTTGGTACCTTTAAGTTTAGGTATTTTCACTATGGTCGGCAGAGTCCTACCCCATCTCCACGAGGTGCCGACTGGAAACGGAATTCCCGTTCCGGCCAACAGGGGAGGCACAGAAGGCAAACTGTATAAAACCGAACACCAGCGGGTCAACACCTGCGACCAGATAGGGCCAACATCGTCCTCAAACCACCGACAACGGACCGAAGGCTCGGTGCGAAGGCAACCGGAGTTATTAATTAATAATTATAATGTCATCGAGCCCTGTAATGTGCCAGTTCTCAGCCAACGCTTGACACTTATTAAGATACACGATTATGGCTGGCTCTTGCTCACTAATATTCAGCACCTGTCAACACTGGCTGCCAGCAGTGGCGCCGAACCCATGTATTAGGTGTGGTAGCCGCCACGCCTATTTTGAGGGGTGGGTGTACCCCCAAAACTGGTGGGTAATCGTAATACTAAGTATAAAAATATATTGTACAAATATAAGAAAGATGACTTTTTAGTGTGCCGTAGCGTGCAGTGTGTACCTACTGTGTGATAACGTTAGAAATAGCCAATAACTAATTAATAATTTTACCACTAATAAATAAATTCTAGTATTTATAGTCAATAGTATTGTATAAAAAGTAAAAAATCTCTGATAATACAGTACATTTACTATTTTTATTTTACAAGTGATAAAACAATTAGAACCTATCAGTAGCACAACCGACGTCTTAATCCGCTCGGCCACTCCGTCTACCATTATTATTATGACGTGTAAACAGTATAAACACTATGTCGCATATAACATTGATATTATACTGTGTTGGCTAGTATTGTTTATTGTTGACGACGATTGTGCCTATACACTGTTTAATCGATAGAATTAGTTTATTTATATTGTAATATTTCGACACTAAATTGTTTTCAATAAGAATTTAACTTTTTTTAGTGTTTAAATTAAAGTAATGTTTAAAATTAATTGAATTATTTTTCCTCGACTTAAAATAGCTGCCAACACAGTACTAACCGTTCACAGTTTCACGCGTAAACCAATTAAGATGTGGCTGCAGGTCATAGTTTAGATTTAATTAATTAAAATTAATTACCTATACAATTATAGGTGCACTCGGGATAGATTTGATAAGCCAGATTTATTCAAAAAATAGTTTTTAGATAAATAATTTATCAGTGAAAGGTCCCTCAACCATGGGCTCGTTAAATTATGTTTAAAATGGATACGAGACTAAATTCCTTTCAAATTTCAAATCCTAAGATCACCTATGGTAGTATATATCGTAGTAAATATTAGAAATCGTATTATTCTTCTTGTCGAGTCCGGTTTTATAATACGCCAATAATAACAGTGCTAATATAATATACAATTTTTTTTTATAAAAACCCAATAATAAAAAAAAATGATAATACATACAAAAGTAACAAAACACAACTAAATAATGGAAAAAATAAATGAATACATTTGGTAACGAATTCGGTAAATCTAATAAATAAAAATCACATACATATTTGGTAACGTCCTAGATGTTGTATTTTTAATGTAATTTTGCTATAATCATAAGTTATTAGGTAGATACCATGCAGACTCTCCAAAATGTAAAATATTTTAGACATTATAATACCGGGTTTTATATATATAAAATGTAGGTGCTTTAAGTATTTTATTAAGATTTTAACTCATGAAGGTTACCTAATCATTTTTTAATTACTACAAAAACATCAAAATAAATTTAATTCAAAACTGGTGTCGTGTAGATATTTTTGTTTTACCGCTATTTTTTGTTGCCAAGTTCTTACCTATTATTTTCAATAGTTATATATTTATAAATATTTTAACCTTGTTTTGAACTTTAAATTCTTATAACTATAAAAAATGAACATTGTACTAGGTATACATTTTTAAATACAAAATAATTTGATGATGTTCGCGATTATGATGGATTTTGTCAAAATTTAAATTTAAATGTGTGCCTTTAACTTTTATATGTTCATTACTTTTGAACTTCTAATATGAAATGACTTATGGTCTATGGGTAAATTTTTAAGTTTTTTGATTCAGCAATCCTTTCATTATCCTTTTTTGTTACATTTTATATTTGTTAGTTATTATAATTTAATATAATATATACTATTTGTATACCTATATCAAATTTTTTATCGATCTATATATTTTTGGGTTTTTTTTAAAATTTTGAGCAATGAATAAATACCTAATAACTGATACACATATTTTGATCCCTAACGATTATTAGTTAATAATTGAACATAAATGGACATATTTAATTTTCTTTTTTTTTTTCATTTATACTGTCACACTCTGTATAGTAGATACGTTATAAGAATATACATAATTAATAATTTAAATGTTTACATGGTTTTCTAAAACATTAAAATTGTATTTGATTATGATCCTATACCTAGTTTATTATTTCTATGATTGATTAATAGTTAGGTTAACTATTTAAGTCTTGCTAATACCAAATAACATAACGTATACCTAGTCCAATATATTTTTACTATATTTCTGAAACCTTAATTTTCTAAAATATACAAGTATCTATATTAAATCCTTTCAAAATCACCTTTTATATATAACGATCAAGTAACTTAAATATTTGATTTTATCGATGTGGCAACGACCAACAAATGATTCAATTTACACTAATCTGTAGGTATATACCATTATACTATATTTTACTACTCAATACTATTGCTATATTAAGGATTGTAATATTGTATACAATTTGTTGATATGTCAAATACTACATCTAATACATTTGGCAAGAATTTAAACTAGTAAATATATAAACATGTAATATACAATTTAACGTGGTTGGTATTAGAGTTCATTGTATGGTGACCTGGTGAAGCGCGGTGATTGGACGCAGTCACTAATATAGTAATGTGTGCAGCGGTCGAGCAGACTCCCAGATGGGTGACCACCCGGGTTCTTTGTGACGATCTATCTGCATAAAAGAAATGCATACCAACCGTAGCCCCCACACAAGCCGTTGCAGAGTGTCAAAAAAATGAAGTTCATTTTTGGTCCTCTCGCATGACATAGTGAATTGCAAGTTAAAAATAATGGTTTGGAATATTGTCTACCACAGGTGCAAATAGCGTTTGAGATTTTGGTGAGGGGGGCTAATAGGGCCTTACTTTGATAATATTGAATAAGCTTAAAACAAAATGTAGGAAATGTTTGTGTTAGAGAATATAGAGGGTATTCGGTGAAGGACCAGTCGACTGTGGTCGACGATGAAAATTTCGGAGTGCCCCTAGATTCTCAGTGTGTCGGCAACTTAATGTGCCCCTGGGTTTTCAGTGCGTCGGCAACTTAAGGTGCTCCGTGATATTGGGTACATAGGCAACCTAATGTGCCTACTTCGATTCCGCGCGGCGGCCGTGGCAGATTATGGACGAGGAACGCATGGGAGGAGGTGGTACAATGGGATACAGGATGATGCAGTTTAAGTATGGGGCCGGGGTCCCTGTGGCCTGATCGGTCTGGTGCAATGACCACAGGGCGCAATTACAATGTTTGGGTAAACTTAAAATTAATTTCAAGCTA
>NC_042493.1:128299221-128304029 GCF_005508785.2 Acyrthosiphon pisum
TTCACGTTCATCAATGAATGGATTTAGGGCACGGAGTTTACTGATACTTTTGTTCTTTGGATCTCGGAGCCGTGTAAGTTCATCAGCAAATGCGTTTTGTTGCACGGCAAGTATAATAACTTTCAAAGCATGAGCTAGCTCCGTAGGCGACAGGTTTCTGGTACTTTGCTTTTCTCGGACAACTACTCGTATACAGTAGGCGACGATGCGGATAATTTTTCGCAGTGAAGAAATCCGGAGAAACAGTTGGTCGAAGATAGTAGTGGCTGAGATTAACAACAGAGTGGTGTGCCGGATTTCGAGGTTCGTCGAATGTGGCGCGCTGAGTGTGGAACATGGTGGCCACGTGCTGTCTTCCTTGGAGAGGAAGGCAGGTCCGTTCCACCACATTGGATGTTGCATTAATTCCGTTGGGTAGAGTCCACGAGACGCACAGTCAAGAAACGTTTTCTTTTCGGACATTTTGATCCCTAATAATAAATATACATGAATTATAAATGCTTAACAATTTAAAGATTTATTTGATCGATACACAATATTTTAAGCAATAATCAACATCGAAAATGTTTTAATCAATTACTTACTGTTGTCAGCAACTAAGCAATACAAACAATACAATAAGAATAAAATATATAATGCTAACTTCCGGTGTTGCACGTACCTAGTGGTGTACACAGCTATTTTTAACGGCGGGGGGGGGGGTGCTTACATTAAAAAATTATTTGCATAATATATACATTTTACATCAATACATCAAAATATTGGGTTGCTTAATAAAGTGTTATTCTTATCATTAAAAAACGCAGGCGCTGGACTTCCTAATTCCTATACTCTTCTTCGTCAAAAAATATTAATTTATTCTTATCATTTTTAATATTTTTGAAAATTTAAGAGTGAGTACTGAGTACATTATTATAAAACGTTCAACGTATCAGGAATTTGAACATCAAATGATATAGCATTATTACTTTCCAAATCAAAGAGCTTGATAATTAAAAATTATAGATATAGCGTTTTATAAGTGAAAGTTGAAACTATGTAAAAAATTTAAAATATTTTCAAAAAAATTTACACTTTTTGAAATAATGAGTGTTGTTTGATAAAAGAATCACCCGTTCATTCATTCAATTCATTCAACAATAATTATTTGTTTTAGAGTTACACCAAAAACCAAAATCGATTTAGTAAAAGATCTACCTAACCATGGTAGAATATTTGTGAAAATTCAATTTGATGCATACCTGATCTACCCTATTAACCAATAGCAACCAACTAATCATTTCTCTAATAAGCATTTATAAACAAAAATGTCCATCGTAAAACTCAAAATCTCTGTCTGAGCAACTATTCGGGTTGGACCTACCGTGTTCAATTGTGTTTAATTTTAGGCATAAAAATAATAAATATTATGAATTTCTAACTGCTTAATAATTTAAAACATTTAAAAGATTTCTTATGGCTACAGATAGCTCGAAAAGAGTCAAAATTGTTTGAAAATACTATCAAGTACCTATTGACAGAAGTAATATAATCATTTAATGAAAATTGCAAGTATCTATGGTTATAAATAAGTACTTGAATTAGGTTCAACAAAATATCAACAATTGATGAATGAAAATTCGTGAATTTACCAATGAAAATCAAAAATCGTCAATATTTTAATTCAAACACTCATAAAAAAATAATGTTACTTTCCGGTAAACTTTATCTTTGTTTAAGAGAGGAACATTTATGGGGAATCTTCTATCATTTTTTCTAATGTTACCAATGAAAGGAAAATTTTTAAAAAATTCATTAAATCACGAAAATTGGCAAATTATTTTGAATTTAAAATTCATAAAAATGTTTCTATTTATACCTAAGATTTTAAAATTTCCTACAAGATTTCCCTCAAGTTCTTCGACATTCAACAAAAAACAAAAAAAGTTTACCAGAAATTTTACATTTTTATGAGTGTTTGATGTTAGATATTGCATATACCCATTAACCTAATAAATTCTCATATACGATTTTCTTATTTTTTTGTAATTCAAAAACTATTAATCGTAGGTAATTGAAATTTAACGTTAAAGAATAACGACTTTAGTTACCTATTTTGTTGTAATTTCAAAATATTATTCGTGGGTAGGTATATAAAACTTTTAGAGTATATTATTATACTTTATACACACAATGACATTTTCAAATGCACCTAATATTTTTGGCAAAAATTAAATTAACCTACAGTTGTGATAATTCATAATAGTAAAACGAATTACTTTAATCACAATAATATCATAAAATATCAAGCCCGGGCAAGTTAATGATAATTTTTAATTGAGTTAAGTTAAGTTGATAGTAAAAATTTGAAAAGTTCAAAGTTAATTTTTTACCTAATTTTTTTTAATTCAGTCAAGTTAAAAATTACATGGAAACATACAATTAACTTATCAGCTTAAGTTGAGCTGTTTATGATTTTTTTTTTTTAATAAATAAATATCCAGAAATATGGTTTAAACAATATATAATTATAAAATAATAAATTTTAAACGTTTATGCAATATGTATTATCTATAATAATTTTGTTATATTAATTATTCAATTATTAATAAATTAACTTAACTTGGATTTGATTAAAAACAACTTGTTATTTATAAGGTTTATACCAATAAAAATCTGTTTAGTTAAAAAGTAGGTTAATGTATATTAAATTGTAAAAAGTTAAGTTTAAATTAACATAAATTTTAACTTAACTTTATTTTTTTAACTCGTTTCTGCCCAGGCTTGTAAAATATACTATTAGTATATAGGCTGACGGGCTATTACAGTCTTCCACGGCGGCTTATACGACGCACAAAGCCATCTCTTGATCGTTGTATATTTTTAATTTTACCAGAGCGGCCTATAACTAACCTATAACTCGTTTTACCGTAACGTGATATTCAAATATTTGTAAAACCAACACTGATCAATGAACGGAATTATGTTTTACCACAGTGATTAATAATACCAACTGTAACACGAACCTTACCACTATAACTAATGAATGTATACTTACCGTAATTTAGTACAGAGTCGTACCAATTTTCTATTACTGTGTAACCTGATTCCAAATATATAATAATTATTTAAATTATTGTAAAAATTCCCGATTTCAGCCCATTGCAATGAATTCATATGATCCACCAAGTTGAGAGAAATATATATATAATATATAAGGTGCATACTTCACACCTTAAATTATAATAACTCTATGTGTCTAGTACTATTTATTTTAAAAAGTAAACCATGTTGGCAAAAGAAATAAGGAAAAATACGGTAAAATTCAGTATATACATGAATCGCTCATTTTTTTTTCGGGGCCAGTTACATTCAATTGAGTCAATAAAAGTTATTATCCGATAAATTCATGTTGTGTTTTTCGCATTCTGCTGGTATTGTTGGTTTTCAACTAACAAAATTCGTGAGCTCAGGACCAAAAGAGGATATTTAAAAATATAAAAATGTTCGGGAGAGCCATTTTAAACTATTTTTCACTTGAAACTGTATTATCTTTTTTCCAACGAATTATATTTGAAACTCAGCACCTTTACGTGCAGACCCGGTGTAGTGGCTGTACCGAGTGAGTTTGCTGTCGGCGTACAAACGCCGATAAGAGCTGCCGCCGCTGCGAATTCTTCTCGCGTACACGCAACCGGTGTGTCATAATTAGTGTTGAGAAAAGCGGGTGACTCAGTTTGTGCTAAACCTGTGTCGCGTCCGTACCGCCCGCAGTGTCTTGTTTTCATGATGTACGTAGACCAATAGCGTGGGCCACGTCAATACTGCCGTTGGCGCCTTTTGTGTGGTCGCCGTGATCCATAGCGGCTAACATCTCAAATACTCCGTTAAGTGAGTTGAGCGCGTGCTGTACAGTGTGCCAGTGTCTACAAGATCAGTCCAGCCTGTTTTTCAGTGCGCAACTTGTGCTGCCCTGGGCCCTTTGAATTAGGTCGTCGTGTGCGCTCGTTTAGCCGAGAGCTGCTGTCTATCTAAAAAAGGCCATAGTGGCCAATACAGCGCACCGCCGAACGACTTAAATAGATCATTGTAATAGCCGCCGCCGAACATGGATCCGTGTATGATATAGTGTATACACGCCCCCGCGCCGCTGCCACTCCCCTCCTCGCATTCACCGACTTCATCGTTGGGTATCGTTATTTAGATGTTTAGATATTATTATTGTTGATATCACGTTATTGTAAACGTTATATTATACGTTTCTTGTTGTACGCCGAAACGGAGAAACGTCTCCGCCGGCACATATATTATTATTTGGTTGTTCGAACGCGGAACGGTTATAAATTGGGCCAATGTGCTCCGGAAACTATACAAGTATCAAATATCCCTGGTCCCAGCAACTTTCCCCCTCCGTTGTCCGGCAACAGGTCGTCCGCCGGTATCTAGCCCATATTTTTTTGTCGTTTTCTAGCCGTTGATGTGAGCGCAACGTGCGTGATTGCTCAACTCACCGTGCGTGCTTGAAAACCTTATGTGAGCACGAGATGAAGATTTCGTAACGTTCATGTAACAAGGTGAAAGTGATTAAAGCAGGGCTTGAAACCGATTGAAATAATTTCGGTTTCGGTTTCGGTTTTGAATACCGGTTTCTAAATTTTACGATTTCGGTTTTAACTTAGCAATACCGGTATTAAGAAATTTCGGTTTCGGTTTCGGTTTTCAATATCGGTTTCTAAAATTTTCGGTTTCGGTTTCGGTTTGATATCGGTTTCTAAATTTTTTGGTTTGGTTTAATTTTCATACCGGTATTAAAATGTATTTCGATTTTG
>NC_042493.1:128304079-128307446 GCF_005508785.2 Acyrthosiphon pisum
TTTTAATGTGTGATACAAATAAGAGAAATGTTTTAATAGGAGTGATTTTTTTAATTTGATTCTACAAATTACAAGCAATAAGGAACTAGAAGTTAGATTAAAATTAGAACAGTTTAAACTTTAAAGATAATATGTAGTACATTCATGACTAGACTATCTTTCTTTTGATGCAAACCTCTTCCTTGTTCGATTTTTTCTTTTGTAGCATTTAATTAATAACAATGAAATAATACTTAATTGTCTTATAAAGTTATAAACAAAGTAAATATTTACCTATAATAAAAAAAGGACAATACATTCACTATTAAGTATTTTCACATTTGAATTTTTTTTTTTTTGTGTAATTAAGCACAAATGTTTGATCATTGAAAATGATAAAAATTAAAAACATACAACAGAAAAAAATTATGCTCCAGTTATAATCATTAAGTATAATTATTGTTTAACACCAAAGCCTCAATTATGAATTAATATTCAATTTTTTAAATTTTTATTCAATCACCTTCTTTATTAAATTATATATATTTTTAACATGATTTTTTAAATAGTTCATTACATCTTATAATCATTAAAGCCTCCAAAAGTTCTTCATCTAAACTCTAAAGATGCATGCAAATCAAAAGCCCAATTTAAAGCCCGTGCTATTTTAAGTTTTTCCTGGTACCTATTGTATGTGTATAAATAATTGGCTCTCAGTAATTATATGATTTTCTTAGTATTTATTGTTGGATTATTCATTATACTATTTAGAATTTTATACTATTCAATAAAATATGAATAGACATATACGGGCCGTCGCGGTCGTCCGTCAAATAATCTAATGTTGTTGTCAAATGTCAAATGTAATGTGGTGCCCAATAAATAACTATGATATAATAATAAATTATAATAACAAACACTATATTATTATTGAGTTATAACTTATAAGACAATAAGGGACAACTAGTACCAAAAATCTCGACACATAGATAATTCTCCAGAGCTGGGCAAGTAACGAACGGTCTAGGATTGAAACTTGAAAGATACAAATATAGCGCATTCGAGTATTTTCAGGGTCCTGTATCGTCTATACAATTATCATTGTTTCTCCCCTATGTCATATATAGTATTTGCTAGTAACTATAATTTATATCATTGATACTACTTAAAGCAACTAATAATTTGGCGAATAATGAAATGGTTATCAACATTTCAATCATGGTCTCAATTGTATTTATGAGTATTAATTATGCGTGTTAATGGAATTCAAGTATTTAAAAACACGTCAATTGAAAAAAAAAACGGTTTCCAATTTTTTTAGATTTCGGTTTTGAATTTAATACCGGTTTCCAATTTTTTATGGTTTCGGTTTTGACTTTAATACCGGTATCCAATTTTTTCCGGTTTCGGTTTTGACTTTAATATCGGTAGGTATCCAATTTTTTCCGGTTTCGGTTTTGACTTTAATACCGGTATCCAATTTTTTCCGGTTTTGGTTTTGATTACGGTTTTGGTTTCGGGTTTAAAACGGTTTATACCGGTTTCTGAAATCGGTTTTGAAAACGGTTTCAAGCCCTGGATTAAAGTTTCGTTCGCGCGCGTGTCTACGTTGTTAAGACGTTGTTGCCGTTGTGGTATTGTCAGTGCTGTTGCGCGCGGTTCGACAAACTTCGTGTATTTCTGCACTTATCTGTCACCTGTGCATATCAACCGGACCCGTTGAGCCCGGTTCATATGTGGCTGACGAGTGACGACTGAATCAAACATCGTTCTCGTTCCCGTTCGGCGGTGACTTCGAGGCGCCCACAATTTAAAACAATAAAATAAATTACTGTATTATAAACTTTTTGTAAGAAATACAAGTCTTCCCGTATTATAAATTATATAGTACCACTATTTTGGGTAACCATTACCGCTCTTGTCCACAACACAATACGCGAGTCGTTGCCGACAACCGCACAACTCATATAGGATCGGCAGTGGCGCAAACATAGTAATATTTCATATATTATTGTGATGCACTCACTTGTCTCTCTACTATAGGCTGACTGAGTTTTTATTTCATACGATCAATAGATTTACTGGTGTTACCATACATATGGATATGCCCCATTAATTCGTCACCCGAAAATCGCTAGGCTGACCGCCGGTTCCATAGGAACCCGAAGGTGCCAAAAAATTATTTTTAATGATTGGCACATTTCATAATTCACAAAGTTGTTCTTTTTTTTAATCAAAACTTAACGTAAAAAAACAAAAATGTAAAAAGTTCCTGTGGATATGAACCAAGAAGAACTTCAGATAGAGAACCTTGTGGTTGTTATATAATTTTCACTTAGTTAGAACTTCTTCGTTCTAAATTAAATATAATATGTTTTAGGTAGAAAAAATTAGTACCTATAGGCTATATTATAATTCATAAGATTATTAGTTATAAACAATGCATGACATACTATTAAAAATAAAAACTAATAAAATGACATACAAATTAAATAAAAAGTTTTATTTTCAATGATAAAAATTTAATTCTCACTATTTTCTTTTATGAAACCTGCATCGATGAATTCCTCTGTAATAATAGGATGTTTCTAATATCAACGAATATTTATAATATTTTTACAACTATCAACTGATTGAGGTATTATAAATATAGTAATTCATGGTATTAGGTTTAGACATTAAACAACTATCAAATTAAATTAATGTAAAAGTTAAATTAGTAATATGTAAATTTTAATTTATTATACCTACGTAAGGACGTACAGTAATTATATTTACATATATGTATTCAGTTACAAATATTTATTTAGATAAGATTATTTTACCAAACAATAAATGTATGATTTAACCGTGCGTAATACCGTATATTCAAATTGTTAACATATACTTCAGTGCAACTAAAATTCCGCAAGTCCAAATTTAAGAACTAGGAACCTAACATCGTGCGAGTGGAGGAAGTCTCTTTGGTTTATTGGAATATGTATTATTAATACTTGAACTGTAGGACTGTAACCCAAAATATCTAATAATAATTTTTAGGTAGGTAGCGTTTTATTTTTTAATTGTATTACGTACAAACTAAACGAATTATTGAATTTAGGGATTGACTTGAACCCGTACATTTAAGACATTGTAACAATTATAAATATAAATATGTTACATGACATATATATATATATATAATACGAACTCTACCGTATGTACGACTAACTGCTGACCTATATACATATTAAAATACGCACATAATTGTAAGGCCTATGGCCAACACACACAATGTATTAGTAAGTTAGTTCACGGTGCATCTTCTACCTTACCACACAATACGATTACTGGACTCCGTAAGACTACGATACAGCCACATAGTATAATATAACCTTATTTTATATAA
>NC_042493.1:128307546-128330238 GCF_005508785.2 Acyrthosiphon pisum
GGAATTTATTACTTTTAACTTCTGGTCTTTATAAACGATAAGTATTATTATGACCAGTGGCGAAATCACCTTCCGTGGGGCGAACGGCGGACACCCAAGCAAATGGATATTATACAATACATTTAGGGGCACAATTCATCCTTACTGCGCCTACTTGAATTGATTTTAAAATGTAATACCTTTTGCCCTGGGGCATAAAAATCGTAATAACTGCGGTATCTACTGACGAGATACAACACAATATTTACTTTACACACAAATACCTCCCAGAACAACTCAACTTTGAAGAACGATATCTCATCAACGGATTAACGAAAAATGAAAATTTAAACGTGATAATTCATAAAAAAAATAGCATTATTAATTTATGAAATTTTAAGTATAGGTTACCATTTGAAAATCAAAAGTTGATAGTAGTTTACCTAATTAATATAAGGGTGAAAAATATAAAACATTTATACAAATGTAGAAATACATAATACTAAAATTAAAAAAAAAAAAAAAATCTAAAAAAGTTAATACTTTTCGAGATAACGAGTGTTCAACGATAAAAGAATCACCCTGTATATATTATATGGCCGTTTGTAAGCAGATCTATAAAATACAATGTTTTTATATAATATTATTATTGTGGACTATAGTATCTTAAGAGTATCTTTCAAAATTATCTTGTTGCCTTGACGTTAAAATAGGCCTAAAAACCTGGCGTCTGAGGTGTGGGCATTTTTTAATGATATAAAATATCTGTAATGGTAAGTCTATATGCATCGTCATGTTTATATTATGTAGCCATGCATGTCGTTATTGTAGTTAATAATAATATAATAAATCATTTAAAACTATTATCGAATTAAACGTAGACAATGAAGACGCGAGCTAGTACGTGGTAGTCATTTTTTAAAATATATAAAATAATTAAACACACACACACATATTTTGGTAAACTGTTGTGATCAGCAATCTTTATTATTTTACTTATACGAATGACCTCCGTTCGTTTAATCATGTATCGATTAAATAATTTCACTCACGTGAACCGTGTATTCAGATACTTCTCCCGACACGTGATTAATGCTTATCATAATTTATAATACAAGCATCATCGTGTATTCGCGTTTAGGTGCTTATTGAATGATTATTTATCATTCAATTATTAATCTAAGTGTAATAATATATTATGTGTAAAACGTATTGCTATAACGATAAAATGTATATACGAATATTCTAGAGGATTCGTTACGAAATCTGTTGATCCGGCATTGGTTTATGCATGTGCAGTGCAGCTGCTACGATGGGATGTGGTACCTATGGTAGTTGAGGTCCCATAAAGGGGGGTGACTGCAGCTGCCACGAAACACACACCGCCGCCGAAAAAAACACCTTTGTCTGTTTTGTTATATATATATTTTATGTGTGTGTATGTGTGTGTGTGTGATTGCACAAGGTTTGGCAGCTGAAAAACATTCCTCGTGATCGTAACGGACACAAATAAAACTGCTGCAAGATACAAACGCGTAGGTACGACACGAAAACATAATATAACAATATAATATGTAAGTGACAAAATACTAAGTCCCAACGATAACCGATCGTCCTGTGCCGTATGTATTGTGTTGCTTCCGATAAAAGAGACGCCATACGGTTAGAATACACCACCTTCTACGACCCGTCTACTCTAATGGCCGAGTCGGACAGTTTTATGGAATTTTCAGAGAGCAGAAAAATAATAATAATATTATATTTTATATAACTTACCTATATGATATACTATATAATTGTATGTATACGAGTGTACAACCAAGCGGGCACCCGCAGGTGTGGCAAGGGGGATATTGCCCTCCCTGGGAATTTTCTACTGCATGTAGGTACTTTAATATGAATATCGTTATAAATAAATTATAAGTAATTATTATCTTGGGTTGGATTTTATCCTTCTGGCGCTCTTGTATGCAACATAATTATAATAGGTATATAATATTATATGAGTATCAGATTCACGTCTTATCGTAATATGAAAAACATTTTTACTAATATAATGATAGGTATTGTTGAAGACGATATTATTAACAGGTATTATATAATATTCTTTAATAATACAATAAACAAATATTACAGTGAAACCTCCGCTAACGGACACCTCTAAATATCGGACTTTGTGTCCAGTATTTAGAAATTTAACTGTATATTGTTTGTACTTCCTATAGAAAAAAGGTTAACCCAATGTAAGTGGATATATTTCATTATAATATTAGGAATCTGTTTATGAGTAATGTAATGATATAATTATATATTATACTTATCAAATGACATTTAAATTTAAAGGTCATATACATCATAATTATACATATTATTCAGACAACATTTAAAAATTAAAATAAGATATCAAATTGTATTCAGTACAGTAGATTATTATAATTCACATCAATTTATATAGTAACTTTAATTAATAACATTTAGAATTAAGATAATAAATTAAATGCTATATCAGATACAAGAGTCGGACTGGCCGGACCGCTGGTCCGCAATTGCTGGTCTTGATTGCGGTAATTGGGGCCCCTAATTTCGTACCTATTAATATTATTATTATGCGTTTAGAGTAAATAGAAATACGAAAAAAACATTTTCCAAATCAGAAAATGTATTTTTATTTACAATCTTGAGAAGTTCTCAATAATTATTAAAATAATGACATTATCATTATAATTCTACGTGCAAATATGTATCATTGATTATAAATAGTGTACAATTGTTGTGACTATTATATATTAAATAATATTATACTATATTTATACGGGCTTATGCGTACCTATGACTTGGTCAAGCCCGGATTAAGGATCAATTGAGCGCCGGGACACCATACACTATTAGTGGGCCTCCTTTCAACTTTAACTTCAAAATAATTGTATAATTACATATTAGTGACTTTATATTATAATTGCATAATTTTTGTTATACAAAAAATATACAGAATGTATCTTATGTCATTGTACGCGGGTTTTTTTTTGATAATTATGATATGGATTATGGAATTTCGTCAAAACAAAAAAAGACGTATTCTTTATTTTTAACACCAATTTTTTTATAACATTTTCAAAATTTTTAAAAGCGCAGTTGTACTAATAGTAAAATTGACTTAATTTTTTAAATGCTAACCAGTAACCACTATATTTTTTTATGGATTCTGGTAAAGCCTTTTTTTAAAAATTTTTAAAGCAAATGATCAATTTTGATTCACTAGGTTATTAACTATGGTCATCTAAAGTTTAATATAATATGCATTAATACTTTTAACTGAAATACCTAATTTACATTTAATTTAGTTATTTGTGCCTATGGCTGTATGATAAATATACAAGATGGCAATCCAATTTTCATGTACCTACATAAACAATTTTTTTTCAATACAAATTGTATATGTAAGTACCTACATGTAAATTGGATTGCGAGCGAAACGATGGTTTTTTTTCTGGGTTAGGTAATCAAAACATTTACCATTTGCTTGTCGGGGGCCTTTATCCGAATCGCGGACTGGGGCTTTTCGAGCCAGTCCGACACTGTCAGAGACAATTATACTTACACACGCACACACACACAAAATATCACATATAAGGAGGATGGTCATTGCCTATCCTGCAGGTAGTGTTTTTCCGGCCACGAGTGTGTACGTGTCATTATTATACATTTTGTATAGATGTTAAAAAAGCGAGTTTGAAGACTACGCAGACGTTCTGTGCAAAATGATACTATTATAAAATAAATTAACTATTATATTAAATGTGAATGTCGTGTAAATAAAGTTAATATTTATAAACCAATAAAAAAAAGTTTTTTATTATTTGAAAATATTTGTTCTATAATTAATTAAGTACCTAACTATAATATCAATAAAGAAGTCGTCGCAAGGATCAAATAGGTAATATGTCAATATATAACATTATTTAGTAGTTAGTGATTGTATTAATGACACATAACCGTTTACGGTTATTTCTTGTCTATTTCCTATCATTATAGTAATGAGTATCTAAGAAAACTATAATAACAATCAACCTAAATGGTCCGTCACAAGTTTAAAGTTGTATGATTCATACACTAATAATATGGTAATAAGGAACAAACGGGGCGCAGTTTACATGGTTGCATTTAAAAACCGCATACTTATGACTCCAAAAAGAGAAAACGTAATTATATATTTTCGAAATACCTATCGAATTTTCAACGTGCCTCGGCATATGATGTAAGTGCAATGGAAACTCAATATGCGCAAATTCTATCGAAATCGTAAATAATCGTAAAAATTGCGTAAATTAGCAGAATACTGTTTTAAATAATTGTATTAGCTTTACGCCAATATGCGACAATATTGTTTTCTTACCTCCTGGAACACAAGTAAAATTTGAAAAACCAACAAATAGCTTATATCCCTAAACGTCAATACGTCACAATGAAAAATCGCTGGCGTATATTCGATAATATAGTACCTAATGGCTAATTATATTTATTTATTACATATATTGTGATATTAATTTGAATATTGTACTATAATTTACAGTCAATAGTCAAAAATTAAAATGATATTAAGCACTGAGAACAGTACCCACTGACAAAATTAAAATAGTAGGAGGATAACATTTATTACTATAAGTATAGATAATTTTATCGGTTCTTTTAAGTATTTGAAGATATTACTGATATTATGTATATTATATTATAGACTTATATAGGTATAAGATAATTAATTATAATTTTTCGCCGTTGTTATCGCTGAAAGATGAAACTGTATATGAATTGTTAGCGCATATAGATTATGCATACTAATCACTAATAATTCGTTAAACGGTTACATTTTAATTACTGTTTACAAGTTTTAATAGGTATTATATAATATTTTTTAATACATATATTTCAGTGACACCTCCGCTAACGGACACGAATAGGTATCTGTTCGAACACATTTTTGATCGAAAAATATGATATCGAAATTAATGCAAATATGTAATCGCAATATGTTATAGTCGAAAAATATATATTTTGTGTTAATTATTACAAAAAAAAAACATTGATTATAATATAAGATTAACTAAAGTAGGTATTTTAACGTAGCTGTAGGTATAAAAAAAGTTGTAATAAAATATTAAAATAATTGGTAGGTATAATTTATAAGTATTAGTATAAATAATATAATATAGTAAATAATTTAAATAAATAAATTAAAATAATGTAATCGAAAAGCTAATCATTATCTTTACTTCGACTAAAAAACCTATTCGGCCACAAAATATTTCGACTTTATCAATAAAATGTTCGACTAAATGACTCGCATTGCATCTGTGATAATGACCCCCTACTATTAACACCATACTGGTTGTACGAAGATCAGAACTGGACATAGAATAATAAGTTGTCGACATGATGTTTGTAAAATGCTATGAAATAATATAATAACAGAGTTGTATTTAGCATTTTTGTAACACATTTTTTACCGTCTATAGACAACTAACTGGCGGCGTTAATCTTCAACTATTAAAATAACTTACCTACCTATTAATATTATTTTTAATAGTTAATCTGAAAGTAATCAACAGGAAGTTTGTACCATAAAATACATTTAGACGGATTTCTATAGATAATGATTAGGTATTTAGTTGTGGGCATGGGTTATAGGTCAGGTGATTCTTCGACTAATGATTAAGTAGTGTGAATATAACAGCCGATATTGTTTGTACTAATAAGTAATAGTTATTTGTATAAAGTAGACAAATGAATACCAAAGTCAATAATATTTAAATAACGTCTTATTTAAAAATGTAAAATTGAAACGGTATTTAATTTATTGTAAAATAATATTTATGACAAAATAATTACCGTGTTTTTATGTTTAGAATTATTTTGTAATTTTTCGTAGTTGGCAAGTAGAAGCTTATACGTGATAACTTATATTTTGAATAATAAGTCATAACTATAAATATTATTTATATTTATTAGTCCAACTTGCGGTTCTATTTTACCTGGACGGCTGGATGACATGTTTTTCACTATAATTGGATGAAGAGCGTAGTGTGTACTCAATAAGGAACATTGATCTATGGACCAGCCATCAGCGACGACTCCACCGCTGTCCATTTCAAAGTAGGTACACTTTGCAAATAAAGTAGGCGTCGAAATCGGGTACCTATTAAATACGACAAAATCGTTTAGAACGCTGTTGCCACAGCTATTATTTTGCTCGTGATATTTCCTATTTTCCTAATAAGAAGGCGTGCGGAACAATAGTTTGACATTTTTATTAGCTTTAGAGCATTTACGACTTAAATATGAATATTTGGTCGTATTGCGGAAAAACGTCATAGGTAATTTAATATTTTTCGAGGTGCTATTATATATTTGAAAAAAATTGATTTTAACTTGTCCAACACTTAGGTACACGTTTAATCTTTATTTTCACACACATACTATATTACGAATTACGATAGGCATATTTTTATAGTGCCAGACAACCTTCGACCGGCAAAAGTCTACATTTACTGTGAAAATTTCGTCGATTGGCAATTTTATAGTTACATTATACATTCAAATATTATTATTATTTTGAGTATTATAATTAATATAATATCAATACTTATTAAATATTTATCTATGGAATTTAATAAAATATAGTTAATATTAATTTTGTCATTTAAGTTATTATTTTTTGAGATCTGAAATTGGACCAACGATAATGGCCAATTATTGACGTCATTACTCGAATTACTTTTAATGTACCTAGTATAGATACCATAGAGTGATAAAATGAAAAAATACATCTCATAATTCATAACTGAAACTGAATACTACACAAAAAAAAAAAATAGCAACAAATACACAGACAAGTGAATGACGAAAGTGATAGTCGGTATTAGGCATGCCCTGTACATTCGGTTATTGCCATAGAGTAATTAGGTACTCTATGGTTACTGCGAATAGAAACGTAAAAATTAAAAGTAATAATAATATTATCATGTAAAAGAAAAAAAAGTGCAGAAATATTTCCTCCCCGGTCTCCCGTGTGACAGGCGGGGATACTTACCACTATACTACCGAGGACTGTGCAGTTAAATCCTATGAATTAAATGTCTCTTAATTATATTTTTCATGATATTTTGTAACGATATATTAATGATATTAGATACCATGTGAGTAAAACGTTGGCGTAATAAATTTTCAATTTTACGATTGCGTACAACACCGAAAATGATGAACTTTGTAAGGCTATAACTTAAAAACTAATGATTTCCGGCAGTTCATTTTTGCAACATCTTCCTTAAATCGTTGTAATACATAGGTTTCCGAAAAAAAAAAATGGAGAAATTCGAGCAGGTGCTTAACAAGATTTGTTCAATTGTTCCCAATAAATTATTATAATTATATGTAAGTAGCAAGTACATACATTATATTTGTAAAATGTCCTTGGGCAGTGGCGTATTTTTGAAGATATATCGGGGGTATCCAACATATTGAACCTCACAAGCAACATTTTTAAAATTATTAACTTTACTTATATTTTATTTATATTGAGTTCTGAGTTGTAATATAAATTATATTAATCGATATTTTTTCCGATTAGGTATTTTATTTTATTGTCCTATAATGGCGTTCGTCCCCAATGTGTTAATAATTATTTAATTTATATGAATAAATAAGTACTTACGTTATGAAGTATTCACCTGCTGGTACAGTGGTGGACAGTGGTTCGTACAGTGGTAGGTACAGCACGACGGTAGACGAAAAAAAATGAATGACAAATTATCAAATAAAACCCTAATAGTATATTAGTATAATCATTGACTATAAATACTAGTATTTATAATTAATGGTATTATTAATAACGAAATGTATAATTCTCTAAGCTGTAAACTAGATTAAAATTTACTACATACGTTCACAATATTTTCGTTGTTATTGTATTTTCGTAGCGGGCTGCGGTATTTTTATTATCGTAATGACCCGGTGAAAATCAAATAATTTCTGGATAAAAAATTGTAGATAAGTCTCTGTGCCGTCGAATTTAATCAAATCAATTTCAGTTTAGCCGTTTATATAGAAATAGGTACCATTTATTTTATAACACAATAAAAAAAGTATACTAATATACTATAAAATAAATGACAACACCAATTTCCAATATATTAGGACTTTTTTTTTAAGTCGGGGGGTGTCCATACATGGAGGACCACCAAAAAAAAATTCGCAACTGTCCATGGAGGTTTGATTGTTTGAACCCCAGACCTCCCCTCTCGAGCACGCCAATGTAAGCGTTAAAAGGCACTTTACATTATTGTATGTAGGAAATGAATTACGATAGATACCTAAATGTGGCGACAATAGCCAATACGACGTAGAATAAAATGTAAATTAAATCCTCTGGTTACTATGGCAAACTATAGAGGCATATTTGTGTCTTATCGCTGTACGCTTTCTGGCCCGTTGCAATACCGTAAAAATCATAGGTGCGGGCGGTGCACAGCACTCGGGCCCTTGTTAGCGGATGGACGTCATTTTTTTTTTTTAATAATTATTTTTATTTTTATTTCTAGTGTCACATGAAAACCAAAATTGTTATTCTTATATTTTATTGTAAATAAATTCAATACATCCACGAATAACTATCCTATCCAAGGAGTAAAAATTACTATGGTGTGAAGGCAGTCCGATTTTTTTATGTATCTCAAGAAAGAGGGGCCCACATGCATTTGTTTGCACCTGGGTTTTTAACTCTCTAGTTACGGCACTGGGGCCCCGTTGGCTTAAACAGTAATTTTATTATAATAATAAATATCTCACGTGCTTGGACGACCTCGTATAGTCGTACGGTCGTAGGTGAATATTTAGTACTTATATTATAAATTCGTTGTGCGACGTGAGCGTGTCCGCTGTACATAATCCGTCCATTGTATCGGTAAACTCAGAAAACACACGTCGTATACATAGGCGTATTGTATACTATGCCAAAGGTCGGGTTCTCGGAATGCAATTATAAGGCAAAGAAAATATACTGAGAAGAGGGCGAACAGACATGTCACAAAAGTACATATTATTATATGACCACGTTTCGTAAAATAAATTTAATATTATACTAAATTGGAACCCACCGCCGGCAATAATAATATATTATTCTAAAGATGTGAACGCTGTTGAACAGAAATATATTCCACACTATAGTATCCCGTCTATAATAATAATAATAATAATATTATATATCGTCCTCCGCTGTCATACCTTTAGTCGCCGTTTCCCGCCTGTGTGTCGCCACTAAACAAGTACCTACCTTGGGCACGTATATTATACATTTGTGTTTATTTAGTCATTGACAGTTCAAAGCAACTGACATAATACACGATAAAGCCATATAATATAATATGATTATTCGTGTTCGGGGAAGGTTGTGCATACGTGCATATGTTCTTCTTACCCCAAATTCTTCGAACAGCCCTCTTTGTTAGTGGTGGTGAGACGGTTTCGGCGTGGATCGGCAACAGTGCACCAAGGACAATCGTCACGCATCGTTCCAACAATTCATGGACGTCTTAGGGATTCACTCGCATACAGCGACTATATAATATGTACTATGTATATCGTATATTTAAGTATATACATATATGTCTATCGAAAAGCGTATTCTGTTGAATTATGGTTTCCCGCCGTTGTAGTGTTGTGGTGAGTAAGGTTAGGTGTAATATAATTACATTGAATTCTATTCGTTTAAAATGTCTATTGGTTTCGTAAAATCATTTATTTCGTGTTAACAATCTAAGAATAACTACATAGTACATAATAACATTATACAAATATTATAATCCTAATACATATTATATAAGTCGGTGAAGTTGGCGTCGGCCTGTTATACTACCTAATATAGGTATACGGTATAAAATAAAATATAATACAACGATTTTCACCATTTGCCACCCTCGTCCATGCCATGACCCGGATGTCATGGATCGTTGTATCATATATTATGTGTAAGTGTGTGTGTGTGTGAGTACATTTAACATTTTGGGCAATGTAAATATATGACCGTTTTAATAGGTATTCAATTTTTTCATACATTGTCCGGTCAAAGTGTACCCCGCCCGGATTCAAGTGTGCAAAGTGAATTAATTAATGCACACATTTATTTCGAATGGTATTTATCCGTAACAATAACACTACAAATATAATATTTCGTTATCTAATCATAAAACCTCTACCAATACGAAATCGAATGATTATATTGTCACGACGTCGCGCGTAGTCCGTCATTACTACTGTATTATTATGTAACACCAATCGGTATAAATGCAAACAATTTGGCCGAATTTGTAACTCAAATCGCCATAATAGTTGTGCAAGTATTTATAAATAAAGTAATATAAAGTAACTATAATCTAATAATAAATGATATTCATCTTGTTCACATCAAACCGCTTTTACATAAAAATATAAATTCTTCAGTAAGAGATACCATACTGGATAAAAACTATAAAAAGGCAAACTGATATTTGATTTGTCTATTTCAAGTTTTTGTTATGATTATTAAAAAAATTCAGTAAAATGTTTTATTTGATTTTTAATAAATTCAATATGTAACCTACAGTTTCCAAATCGAAATGGGCACTGTATACGGGCGAATGTAAGTTCCTACACGAGACCTAGCAGGTAAACAAGATACGTATGTTAGTTCCTACACGATAGAATAAGGTACATATTATGTAAGTTCCTACACAGTAAAAAGCAGGTACATGTGTAAGTCCTACACTGAGTATATTATAAGTTATCAATCTAATATCATATTATAATACTGTCATACATTTTAACCCTTTATTCTATATTCTATATAGATAATAATTGTAATATAATAATAATTCATAATTTATTGTAAAAAAAAATATAAGTAATGCATTCTATATAATATTTAATAATTTTAAAAATAATTATAATATAATAATAATTCATAATTTATTGTAATAATATAATAATAATATAAATTTTTTTTTTTATTTATTGATCTTTGTGTAGCTTCGGCGACATAGACCATTAGCTTTTTACATGATTTTGTTAGTGTCTTTTTAATTTTTGGCTTACAATTTGGTTACAATAATTGGGGGGGGGGGAATTGTTACTTATGACTAGATATTTTGTTTAAATAAATTTTTCTATTCTGAAATTATGAAAAATCGTTCTGATTCGTCTGACGTTGCTTGGTATATAGTTTTTTTTTAATTTCGTTAAATGACTTCGCAACACAAATGACGATTTTTCGATTCTAGACTTTAAAGTTATACATTTTTTGATTAATTTTACAAAAGTTAATTAATATAATAAATAAATGTAGGTAATTATAGTTAAATGCGAAAGTAAGACACCAAACTAAAAACAAACAATATATACTGAGATGGTAAACTGCGGCAAAATTAACCTTTTTCTAAAAGTTGATATGTAAACTGCGACAAAAAAAAATTTACACTCTACAATCTGCGACAAAACCGATAAGATACATCATACAAACTGCGGCAATTTATTTTATATACCTTCTATATATCTATACATATTATAGTACCTAATATATACTTAGGTATATCATTTAATTAATTATGTGATGTTGCGTCTTACGTAGAGATTGGTAAGGTAAATCCAAATGTATTTTTAAGATTTAACGAAGCATATCGGTAATATCAGTTCCTTTACTTTTGATAATACTAGTTAGTATCTACATGCTTGTGATTAATGTTAGTATTAAAAGTTAAAGACTAATTCAACGTGATGGAATTTACAACAATGTTTAGCCAGAATGTTAAACAATTTTATATTCAAATTTGAAAATAATAAATTAAATTGGTTATAAATTAATTATACAGTTTTCAAATATAAAACTGTATTAAATATGCAGAAAGGCATCCCTCCATGTATATTGAGCTACTTCGACCACTGCATATATACATACAACATACATACATACATACTACATACATACATACATACATACATACATACATACATACATACATACATGCATACATACATACATACATACATGCATACATACATACATACATACATACATACATACATACATACATACATACATACATACATACATACATACACACATACATACATACATACATACATACATACATACATACATACGTCATACATACATACATACATACATACATACATACATACACGTATACAACACACGCATGTGTCAATATAATATATTATAAAGTATAATATGTATTATGTATACCGCGGCAACCACCACCGACCAGATGCAAATTTCGCTCCGAGCTCGTGCGGTGTGTTGCAGCAAACATAGCGGTTTTTTTCTTTCAACCTTTATAATAACATAATCTCTTAATATATTGTGTTATACACGTCGTACACTAAACCCCGTTGATAATAATTACTATTATATGTTATTTCCTCTATTATATGCAGTGGCCAGAGGTACCTTCTATTTGATCATGATGTGTTTGTGTGTGTGTGTGTGTGTGTGTGTGAGTGAGCGCAATCATATAATAGTATTATATGTGGACGACACCGGTGGTCCGTGCTAATTCGTATCGGTAATACATATTATATCATTGCTATTATTGTTAAACCGCGTAACAAAGTAATAAACATTAAAAAAGAAAAAACGATAGTTCCATCATCCAAAGTTGGTCGACATCTAGAGGCGTATTGTGCATTATAATCTGCTAATCATAACGCTACCCGTCCCTTACCGCTTGGGTTAGTAAAATAAATTTAAAATCAAAAAACGGTGGCCACCAGAGTCTGGAAGCGCAGTCCAGCCCCTAGCCATTCGAAATATATGCATTATTGAAAAAAAAAAGTGAGCCAACATCATACAATATTTATACAGATATATAACGTGTGCATGAGTTTGTGTCCAATAAATATTGTTGACCCACAGAGCAAAAAGTGTAAATTTGGCCCTGATTTTATGCAGAAGCTGGGTAGCACGTGGATAAGGGTCGTAAATATATCGTCCTGCATCGTCCGCGGCTTGCGTTTAAGCCAGATACGCAATAATATGTACAGGCTGTAAACAGGAAGACTTGACGTATGAAATAATTTTTGTTCTATTTTTTTTATATATATATATTATTTATAGTCACTTGCGCTACACGTGTCATATAAATAATATTTTTAATTTTTAATACTGAAAATAGAAATTTAAAATTTGATTTGAATTTTTTTAGATAAATTCAAAATAGCCATTTTACGAATCTGCTTATAAGTACAATTTTTATGGTAAAACCATTTATCTAAGTCAAGTAGTTTATTTTTTTGAAGTTTTTTAAAATATCAAAATTTTTTTGATTAAATTAATTTATAACTTTTTACAAAATAATATTTTTCGGAAATTGCTTACATAAGTAAATTATTTACTAATTATAAAATTTTCACAATTTTCGTCATACGTTTAAGTATCATTATTTTTTTTTTTTTTCATCAGGTCTCCCTTTTACATCTTGTATAAGTGATATTATCATAATATGTATAATTATTACTATATATATTATAATATAAGCAGGTAAAATGCATTTTATATATCGGGACATTGGCTAAAAATCGGTCCGGCGTGAAAAAAAAGAAGAAAAACAATTGCATAATATGTACCTGTTTATTATCACACACGTCTGAAGTCTTGCAAGTTCATGCTAATGGCGTGCTAAGTATTGTAAGTATCATATTTGCAAAAACCACAAAATGTCTATAATGGGTTGGGGTGGCGCAACGGCAAAACCACCAAAACGGGCTTTTAACTATAATAAAATGTGCGAATTCCATCAACCGTCGTGCGAATTCATGCTAAATATTGGCATATATATAATATAGTAGATAACTATATTTTTCCTATTGGGTTGGGCTGGCCCAACACTACTCTAGCCCGGCCCATACAATTTTGGAGTTTGCTGTTAAACCCATATCACGCAAATTTTAGTTTTAGCCATGTAAATTCATGCTAATTACATACCAAATATTGGTTACGATATTTCGAAATTTTGCAGGCTGTCGCAACGTACGTGTCCGCTCTGATTCCGAAGGCAAACACTTAATAATATATTACATTCGTCTGCAGTAGTAGGTACTTATAATACCTATTACCTACTCAGGCATATTTTGTTTTAAACATCTAAATTAATCATATATAGTTTGGTTTGGAAAATTTTAATCAATTAATGATTTAAGCAGCATATAAAAAACAGTTCTTTAAAACATATATTTTATGAACATAATATAACTTTTAAGTGCCTACCGGCAATTCCTATTCTTTTTGTATCATTAAATATATTTTTGATAAACAAATCTATAAAATTTAAAAAATTTAAAATAAATTATAATAAATAAATTCATTGGTTTTCTTTTTTTTGTAAGTGGGTATACTGTACTCGATTAAATCGTGTTTTAAATGTTAACAAAATCGCGATGATGGTCGAACGCGATTTTTTATGTTAGACCAAATTTGGCATTTAGCATGCTTCTAATTTTCCCGGTCTACACGAACCGGTTGTGGTATCAGTAGTAAAAGTATATTGACCGTTCCTCTGACTCGTGTCACATTTTACCGACAATCCTCGGGAACGGCAATAGTAATAAATAATAATTGTACAAGTCCCTACGCTGTATCGGCGTACGATTCGATGCCATGGTAAGCAACCACCTGCACAGAATATTGGTCAAGCACACCAGTCGTGAGAATTGTGTTATTGCACGTGTTTTCGTGTCGGGAAAAGATAAACATACCGTCAACGGTGAAGAATAAAATATGTCGTTTAGGTCTTAGACACCGACCGATGCCGGCAAGATAAATTTTAATGACGCCACGCTGCGCACCTAATACCTACCCACCGCCGCACATAGCCATGATCAGTGTAAAGATTGTGTCACATGGTCTTTTCTTTTCTCACCCCAAATTCTTCGAACAGTCCTCTTTGTTAGTGGTGGTGAGACGGTTTCGGCGTGGATCGGCTACAGTGCAGCAAGGACAATCGTCACGCATCGTTCCAATAATTCATGGACGTCTTAGGGATTCACTCGCATACAGCGACTATATAATATGTTCTATGGTTATCGTATATTTAAGTATATATATATATTTATTAAAGCGTGTTCTGTTGAATTATGGTTTCCCGCCGTTGTAGTGTTGTGGTGGGTAAGGTTAGGTATAATATAATTACATTGAACTCTGTTCGTTTAAAAGGTCCATTGGTTTCGTAAAATCATTTTTTTCGTGCAAACAATTTAAGAATAACTACATAGTACATAATAATATTATACAAATATAATCCTAATACATATTATATAAGTCGGTGAAGTCAGCGTCGGCCTGTTATACTACGTAATATAGGTATACAATATAAAATAAAATATAATACAACGATTTCCACCATTTACCACCCTCGTCCATACCATGACCCGGATGTCATGGATCGTTGTATCATATATTATGTGTAGGTAAGTGTGTGTGTGTGTGTATATGTTACGGCAAAGTACATTCAACATTTTGGGCAATGTAAAAATGACCGTTTTAATAGGTACTCGATTTTTTCATACATTGCCCGAGCAAAGTGTACCCCGGCCGGAATCAAGTGAATTAATTAATGCACACATTTATTTCGAATGGTATTTATACGTAACAATAACACTACAAAATTATCCTTACATATATTTTATTCGTTTGATACCACGACTTACGAGTTACGAGATACATGTCTAATTGTACGCAATATACGTGATGGCAACTGCCGATAATACGAACCGATCAGTACTTTGAATTTTGAAATTTCAACGACAAAGTCATCACATAGTACCTATATTGCGCGTTTGCGCGAACACTATAATTGCAAACAGTATAGGTAATCTAGGTAATATTTCGTTATCTAATCATAAAACCTCTACCAATACGAAATCGACTGATTATATTGTCACGACGTCGCGAGTAGTCCGTCATTACTACTGTATTATTATGTAATACCAATCGGTATAAATGCAAAACAATTTGGTCGAATTTGTAACTCAAATCGCCATAATAGTTGTGCAAGTATTTATAAATAAAGTAATATAAAGTAACTATAATCTAATAATAAATGATATTCATCTTGTTCACATCAAACCGCTTTTACATAAAAATATAAATTCTTCAGTAAGAGATACCATACTGGATAAAAACTATAAAAAGGCATATTGATATTTGATTTGTCTATTTCAAGTTTTTGTTATGATTATTAAAAAATGCAGTAAAATGTTTTATTTGATTTTTAATAAATTCAATATGTAACCTACAGTTTCCAAATCGAAATGGGCACTGTATACGGGCGAATGTAAGTTCCTACACGAGACCTAGCAGGTAAACAAGATACGTATGTTAGTTCCTACACGATAGAATAAGGTACATATTATGTAAGTTCCTACACAGTAAAAAGCAGGTACATGTGTAAGTCCTACACTGAGTATATTATAAGTTATCAATCTAATATCAGTTATATCATATTATAATACTGTCATACATTTTAACCCTTTATTCTATATTCTATATAGATAATAATTGTAATATAATAATAATTCATAATTTATTGTAAAAAAAAATATAAGTAATGCATTCTATATAATATTTAATAATTTTAAAAATAATAATTGTAATATAATAATAATTCATAATTTATTGTAATAATATATTTAAATTATATAAATTATTATATACTTATATTTATATTAAATAAAAGTAAATATTATATTTAATGAGGTTTATTTCTGAAGCTTATAGCTTTAACGTAGTCATATTGATTGATTTGTTTAGTAGAATATTCATATTCGAACAGTACTAACATAACTATTATTATCCAATGTGACAATGTGACAATTTTTATCAGTAAAAAAAGTCGTAAATATTTCGTATGTCAAAAAATCGAATTTATAAGTCACTTTGTCAGCTTTATCGTTATAGTCTATCTTTATAGATCCTATTATTTTATATAGGCAACATGTATAGAGATTTAAACGAGTGCGATAACATTATTTCATCACTTACTCCACACTATTATGTTCTTACAATTATGTAGAATGCAATAATGCATTACTTATATTTTTTTACAATTATGAATTATTATTATATTACAATTATTATTTTTAAAATTATTAAATTAAATTAGATAGATAGCTTATAAATTATAAATTATATAGAATAAAGGGTTAAAATGTATGACAGTATTTTATAGACGTAGATTGATAATTTATAATACTTGTAGTGTAGGAACTTACACGTGTACCTGTCTTCCGCCGTGCAGGAAGTTATACATGTACCTGCTTTTTACTGTGTAGGAACTTACATATCACATATGTAGGAATTAACGTATGTAACCTGTTACTCTCGTGTAGGAACTTACGATTCCCCCTGTATACAATGCTCGGTTAAATTATTCAAACTTTGCCCGTAACTTATATAAATATATCATACTATACAATATATAATAAACATAGTATAATATGAACAATAGATAATATCATATTATACACAACTGGATCAAAGCTACCACACTTATAGCAACGTTTCATTTTCTGTACGAGATTTTCACGATAAAGCGTTGCTATTATATTATTAGTGTATTTTAAACTATATTAACCAGCAACCACATATTACTGCATTGACGCAACGATTAACGAAATGTTGTATTTAATAATCACAATAATTTTTACCACTTATCGCTCATTCTCGTTTTCTGTGAGCCCCGATTTGTATTCAATGTGGCTGGTTTAATATAATTAATAATATTATTATTTAGAATGCGTACACACCGCAGTGTTCGTGCGGACGATATAATTGAACTCAAACGTTGAAGGATATTTTAACCACCCCCTAGAGAATTTCATATTGTAGAAGGAATGTGAACGAACTTGCGCGGCTTGTATGCATTACCGTCCCTACCCGCATGCTCGAAACTTCACTAACAAGCCTACTATGTATATATTAATACCGGTTATACTACGTAATATAGGTATACAATATAAAAAAAAATATAATAGGTACAACTCTTTCCACCATTTACCAACCTCGTTCATGCCATGACCCGGATGCCATGTATCACATTATATTATATGTTGTGTGTGTGTGTGTGTGTGTGTGTGTGTGTGTGTGTGTGTGTGTCTGCTCCGTCTCAAGATAAAAGAATTATTATTGGTATTATTATCATCACCGTCGTATGACGCCGCTTGCCAAGACTCTCCAATAAGTAGTGATATTCGTAAATTAAAAATTGAGAGCCTGCATATAAAATATTAAGTGTATGCATCGTACACAAAATTTCAAGCAGTTAGTTGAGAGCAAGACTTTCGATTTTTCCTGCTAATTTCAACCCAATTTTCAATTTATATTATAAATTATGCTATTGTAATTTAATTTAATTAATTATAATTTTAATTATTAAGGCGTAACAGAAAGACTTGGCAAAAAAAAAAATTATACTACTTAAACGTAAAAAATGTTAAAATTATATGATAAGTAAATAATTTAAGAAATATACTAACGTCAGCAAATTCCCCGTAAAAATATTTTGAAAAAAGTTATGATATTCCAAATTCATTTAATCAAAAAAATATTGATATTTAAAGAAAAATTTAAAAAACAAACTACTTGACTGAGATAAATGTTTTTTCCATCAAAATTGTTCTCATAATCAGATTCACAAATTGGCTATTTTGAATATACCCAAACAAATTTAAATGACATTTTTTATTTTCAGTGTTAAAAATTAAAAATAATAAAATTTTTTGTATATTATATGTATAGCGCAAATGACTATAAATTATATATTAAAAAAAAATGTAAAATATTGATTAGAACAAAAGTTATTCCAAAAGTCAGTTTTATCTGTTACACACTTACATCCTGTATGTTACTTTTGCATTATACAGTAGACACCGCTTATAAGACTCACTTTGGGACCAGCACAAAGTGAGTCTTATAACCGAATGAATTTTATAGACGAAGTGGTAAAAAAAAATGAATTACGTATTTATAAATTTAATTATTTTACTACATATTTTGCTTCAATTTTAATACTTTAACTGCACATATTACATATTACATACTTATTATTGAATACATTTAATAATCTTGATAAGAAAAAAAGCTAAATTATAATTACATATAAAAATATTATAAAAATTACACATTAATAAAAAATTATTATTATTATTTATTTTTTATTTTGAAAAATATTTGTAATTTTAGTTTGTTTTTTATTTTGTTCCAATATACCGAAAATGTACTGTTCATATTCGTATTGTACATTGAAATTAGCTAACCGCGTATTAGTTAACTGCGTATGTACATGTGCATGTGTGCGTATGTGTATTTACGTACCCGTAATTACGATAACTGTGCAGCCGCCAGATAATCACTATAATAACGATAATCGTTGCGATAAATGTGAACTTTTATCTGCGATAAAAATTATTATACGTTATGAGGTACCAACAGAAACTAGAAATAATCAACACGAATATTATTTAATTTTTTAATACCAATTTATTTCTAAATTATAACCAAAAAAGTTTATTTTCTACTATTTATTTTACGAAATTTGGGTCTTATAACCGATTTTTTTTTTTTTTAATGTATTTGGATACGTCCGGACGATTTTGAGTCTAATAAGCGACTGAACCACATATCCGTGAGTCTTGTAAGCGGCGTATACTGTAATATAAAATGTTAAAAATATTTGCTTTGAATATTTTGATGGCCCCAAAAGTTGTCAAATTTCCCAATGTGGCCCTCCAAAAATATTAAACGGTGATCCCTGAGCTTGAGTAGGGACTTGCGATAGTTGAGGCGCATTCACAGCTACGTCGTTTGTCGTGTTTATTAAATCGCATTGTGATTGGCCGTTACTTTTTTGGAATCATGTTATAACCACGTTGCAACCGGGTAGTCCAAGAAATAACTACAGTTCAACTTATAAGGCGCATTCACAGCTACGTCGTGTGTCGTGTCATGCGAGGGCTTGGTTATTATATAATTAAGACTGGTAACCAATGTGGTTTAAAAGTTGAGCAGTAGTCAATTCTTGGTATACTCGGTTGCAACTTGGTTGTAACATTACATGATACCAAAAAAGTAATATCCAATCACAATACAATTTGATTGACACGAGACGACACACGACGCAACTGTCAATCCGGTTTTAAACCATATTGGTTACCAGTTTTAACCGTATAATATAATTACCACGTACTCGCACGACACATCATACGACGTAGCTGTGGATCCGGCTTAAGGCGTAGACGTGTAGTATGTTTTACCGCGTGTCAACCATATCCGGTTGATACCACACTATGTACCTATAATTAACGACAATAATAATAATAAAATTATAATTATTAATGGTGTGCTAATTTTTATGCAATTGTATATTTTTTCTTATTTACATCTTTGGTAGGATCCTAATTATAATTAATTTAATCTGTTTTAAATTGTTTTAATACTTTATAGTTCAATAATAATCAATTAAAAATTGCGCTTATATTTACTATGATATTATTATCCAATTCAAAATGATTTTTCTTTCATGATTTCGTGATTTCTACAGCATAATATTTTACGACAAATTATTTTGATATTTTTTAATGCATGGAGATCCGCGCTTTCATCGTTAATACCTAAAATAATAAACGCATTATTTTTTTTTATCAAAAACTAATAAAATATGTATAGCACTGTGCTGTTGCCCATATAACATTAAGTTATTACGCGATTGCAACGGATGTCAAACTTTCTAATAATCATCAGAGGTTATTGGCCGTTGATAAGGCGGCGGGGAGTTACAAATCCTAAAAAATTACTATTTTAATTTGAATATATATCGAGTGTCGGCGTTAACGAATATAAATTATATTACTGGACCGATATAATTGAATACCTACTAGATTATGTCGACTACATGATACTAATAATTTAATAAATAACTCTCGTAATAAAAGTATGTTTCCAAGACACACAAGGTAGACTAGGTGTTTCCTTTTCATTTTTCAAAAGACGCGGTTTATATAGACTTTAGGCATTAACAGGGTCACCGCAGTCGGAGTAGGTGGTCTGTCATATATACCCGCCGAGTGCGACCGGAAACGGGCTTAATGAATCAAATGACATTCGTGCGGAGATGATAGCGAAATAAGAAAAGGTCGACTCAGTTATAGACTACCTATAGTGTTATTATAAGCGCAAAACGTCTGAGTTTATCGTAATTTATCATTCGTTTGGGTATTTTGGAAACGTGCTGCAAACAATAAACGCGTATATCGGTACTACATTTGTAGGTACTCGTGTGTGCTGTATTGACAATAATAATATATATTACTAATAATAAGCTAACCTTTCAGTATTTACAAATCGGTTATTCTTTTTCGCTGTTAGTCGTTAGTACATTGTTGTAAAAATGTCTCTGAATGCAACGATGATGTTGGGGCCGAGAACGAACAATAGTTAGCTCGTGCGCTCGGTGCGGAAATACTTCGTACGCAAGAACACTCACACACCGACCGATATGTATAACGTATAATATGTGTAAGCAACTCAAGAATAGTGGCCGGGATCGCTGAGCAAATACTCCGAGTGCTAGGTAGTGTGTGGTGATTAGGCGTGTATATGTGTATATGTATATATGCGTGCGTGTTTAAATATTAAAATAATGTCAACAGAAATTTAAAGATATTGATATGATATAATAAGACGTTTCAAATAATACACAATAAATAAAATTATAGCCAATAGGCAAAAACAATATAACAATCTATTTGAGCCGCTAAGAATTATATAAATATGGAAAAATAATATGATAATAACTAGCTATTTGAGCTGTAATATAATAATAAATATATAAAATAAAACTCGCAAGTATGACGGAGCACCGCTGGCCAGCTGCTACCTAACCTTCTATAATAGCAATACAATAAAATAAATAATACGCACAATATAACCGTATGTCACAACAATATAATATAAATTATTATAATTATTATAATTCGATTCGCGCACGACAAAGATCAATATAATTAAACGTTGGCGATTAGCGCCTTACAAACAATAATACAGATAATAGCACGGCGATTCGCGCACGTACGAAGTACTCGTTCGGCATAGACACTACGGAACGGGCTGTGCTGACCTAACCTAACCCCGGCGGCCTATGCTGAACGATACCACGTCACGGCCTAATCTAAATATGATGTAATAATCTTAAAAATAATAATTTATGATAGTGACCGTGTGCGTGTGTTTGTGTGGTTGTTTTAATGATAACTTTATATATATATTTAATTTATTTAAAGCCATTACAACTTCAATTTCAACAAAATAATAAGAATCTGAATAGAAACAAAAACTATAGTAGGCTCAGCGAATCAAAATTATAAAGAGTTTAAGGTTCTTACCTATTAGGTCAGTTCTCAAAAAAATTGTGATGCATGTAAAATACAACACAGGGCGTTATATGCATTATTAAAATATGTAAAAACAACGTGTGGTCAAAATTCACAAAATACAATGGTCCTACAATAAATGGTCCTCCTACTACATTCAATTCATTGGATTATGATATAAAACAGAAATTACGATACCTACTATAAAACTAAAAAAAAAAAAAATAATAATAATAATAATATTAATGAATG
>NC_042493.1:128330288-128347511 GCF_005508785.2 Acyrthosiphon pisum
ATGAATGGTTATTTTGCGGTAAATTCAAAGTTTAAATATATGGGTAGGTACCTATATTGGATATAATTTAACTTATTTATTAATATTTATATTATAATTTTCAGACATTAACAATTATATGTTTTTTATATTATATATTATAATTTATCCCAAAAATAAAATATTACATTCCCTCATAATATTTTCACGATAGGCAAAATGTAAATATTAATAATTATTATTATCATTATTAGAGGTCGATTTTACAAGTTTTACATGTAGATA
Organism: Acyrthosiphon pisum; assembly: GCF_005508785.2. Classification (NCBI taxonomy): domain Eukaryota; kingdom Metazoa; phylum Arthropoda; class Insecta; order Hemiptera; family Aphididae; genus Acyrthosiphon; species Acyrthosiphon pisum. Next base: position 128,330,553 of record NC_042493.1, read on the forward strand.
CAATATTTAAAAGATTATAAAATAAGAAATAAAAATATGTTGAAATCGATTTGTAAAATAATCCAAATAATTATCAAATAAATAATCAATGAATGTAGCTAGGTAGTGTAGATACTTAATCTTTTAAAAATTTCATTAACATAATATGTTGTTTAAAATCATGATATAAAACAAAATAATAGCATTGTTAATTTTTGAAAATTATTTATTATATTTTAATATTTTCAATGAATAGTAGGTATATCATACTACTAGTAAGTATGATATAATTGAGGTTAAATACAGTATTGTTCATCAGAATCCTTGGATTTTTATTCCGCAATTCACCGTCTGTATGGTATAATCTTATACCTCTTGTCCAAAAAAAATTTCAGTGATGGCAATATATTGTAAAAACGAACAGTTTTGTAATATTATTATTTTTGTAAGCCCATATAAACTATTGTGCTGCACATTATTAGTTAAAATTACCCACAGCACTTGCAGTATTGCGTTTTCAGTGTAAATGCATACTATAATATTGGTCATAATAGATAAAGTGCCGCTACATTTTGTGCCCACGCCTATAGATGACATTTTCTGTCGTTTTCTAGTTGTAGATATCTTATAACTTTGCACAAAATAGAGAAAGACATTTATGCCCGTGTTAATTACATTTTTTTTTGTATTTATAAAACTGTCTTATTTGTTATTATTATTTATTTATTTACCTTAGTAGGAATCTATTACTCATCTAACAACTAATAATATTAAAATGGTAATTTGACTACTTATCTATATCTACACTTATAATAGATACCTATATACTATACCTGTAGGTATTGTGTTTTGTATGCGACATGCCGACATGTTGGTGTGCTGTTAATTATTTATAGGTATCTACCTCATTAGGTATTTCAAAAACTTAAATTGGTCAGTATACGTACTATGTACGTAATACGATATACCTATTTTAGTAATTACCTAGAAAATTATTTTATTTATGGATAAGTAATATCATTAATATGTATATATTATAGGTAAGTATTAGGTAGTTACTCATACAACTCACTTCAATTAAATAAGTATTAAAAAAATTAAAATAGCCAATAGGTATCTAATATAAATAACAATTTGCTAATAATAATAATATACCTACTTAAGGTTCTTATCCTTAATTTTGAAAATATGTAGGGGAGACCTGGGTAAGTTGACGAATCTAAAGTTCAATGTATTATTAAAATATAATACCTTTATTTAAATCTGTAAATTTTACACACGTAGATAAAGGAACTTTTGAGGACTGTTCTAAAATAAAAGTTAAACTTGATTATTATTTTAAACCGGTAAAAAAAATAATTTCAAAAATAAGTAAGAATTCGTCATCTTACCCATATGGTGGGGTAAGTTGACATTTTTCCGGGTTAAGTTGACGAAATAATAAAATTGTATTATACTTATTAATTTATAAAAAAGGTATATTGTCGCAACAAATACGAATGCAGTATAATATATCTAAGTCATAACTCGCATTATATTATATTATAATATAATATATTGTAATATATTCATTTTGTTCTTTAAATGCCTTCAATTATGAGTTAGGGTAGGCGATAGGTCGTAATGCGTAGGTTTTGGGTTCCCCAATTTGTTAGGTAATTTCGGGTGTTGACAGTCGAGGTCCGATACTCTGAAATGCATGTCAACTTTTTTCATTATTTTTTATTTTTTTTAACTATAATTAACGCTATACATTTATGTTAAGAATAACGTCTATGTAACATCCAATAATGGTAAGATACGCAACATCACAGAGTAGTTGTTACGATGTTTTTGAGTTGTTAGTCTAACACGTTACATTTGCGTTAATGAATCATACAAGTGACGTGATACATTTTGGACATTAGCGGTACCATTGATATTAATATTACGCAAAAGCAACAACAAATGCAATGTTACATGTTGAGTTGATACTCCCCTGAAATGTTTCTGTAACAAAATATTGCACAGTGGATCTCGTACCAACGGATAGATAAGAAAGTGCCTATACTTAAATGTAGTGTTGATAAACTATTACATTTACATGTTTTTGTGGGGTTATTAGATCTATGCATATTATCGAACCAGAAAATTGTTGCAAAAAGTAAGAAAACAATAGAAGTTCACTGTGCATATTTAGTGTTTTTTTTTTTAGTTTTAACGGCATGATATATTTCTTAATTTTAGAATTTTGTAGAGCATATTATTCGATGATACCTATATGATAAAATATTATAATAGGTTGCCCTAACCAGCTATTTGTTTAATATATTTAAATATTGACTATTATCATCCGGTCTCCATAATACACTCTAAATTGTTAGAGCGTTAGACCACATAATATTATAGGTACACAATGTCCGGTTGATATATATATATAATGCAACTAATATTATATACAATCCATAGGGCATAGGTTATTCAATAGTAAGTATTTTATAATGGTTTCTTATATTCATAATTAATTCATCCAAACAATTGATTCATTTGTTTTAAAACAATTGGTTTAAAACCAAATGTTTGTAATATAATAATTTTCCATACACAAATCTTGAGCTGTTTATTGCTAAGACAAATTTACAAATTTTTTTTTTAAATATTTGCCGTTAACATTTTATTCGCTTGGTCAAATGAATACAAGGTTTTTCATAAGTTGCTCTTTGTGGAAATTCAAAAAAAAAGTAAACCGTAAATCTACCATATTTTTGTTCATATAATAGCGTTAAAATGTCCGCAACATTTTCCAAAATCAACAAAAAATTTAAACACAAAATCTAAAAAATATATAAAACCGTTTTTTATTTTTAATATTTCAAATTCAAATGTTGACAAAATTAGATTTTATTTAAACGAAGAATAACGATTTTTGTTGTTTTGTTTTAATTTAAAAATATTATTCGTTTGTAGGTACTTCAATATATTATTATATTGTATACACACAGAAATAATGATGTTTTCAAATTCCATATTTTTGGCAAAAATTGATTCAACTAGCTACTGTTGTATCACTTTTGTCTATCATTAATATAAATTACTTTAATAACAACCATAATATTACTATCATAAATTATAATTAGTACTATATAGGCCGACAGTACGTATAATATGTTATTCGTGTAAAACGATTGTATATGAGTGAATTTTAATTCGACATATACATTACAGCGGCCTCTGTAGATCAGAAGTTGTAAATAAGGCTATCGTTATTATTGTATGTTGCCCGCGAGTAAAATTTATAATATTTGTGTACAAATCACGAATTAAGATGGTATAGACCAAAAGATGTGGATTAAAACGTTGTTCGTTTGCGGATAACTTGTTGAATTCATAAACCTAACAATTATTAACTTAAATAAACTAAATTTGACATGACTACCGTTCCGCCGGACCTACCCATAATTCTAGTTTATAATGAGTTACGCTGAATTTAGGAAATTTCCGACAACGTGAAATCAGCCACTTAATGTGCATAATAGTATTATAATACTGCCGATCGCGTTAAAAAATTATAACACATAATTCAATTAAAATTAATGCGTTATATTAAAATGTATGATCTTACAAAAAAACCCTGTAAATATAATAAAATCTAATTGTAAAAATAAATTATGTGTACAAAAAAGTAAAAAAAAATTTTAGTTATATATTTATGTCACATTTTTATACTTTTTGGCAACTATTGCCGGGGTGGCACGCCGAATTATACGTCATGTCATTTTTCCTGCATGTGCACTTTTTTGATGTGCGATTCGTACGGCAGGTACAACGTCGATATCCTTTCCCGGTCCCAACTGACCTATTTATAATATATGTTCTACTATTTGTAATTATGTTATAATAATGTGTTACCGAATTCATGCATATATATATATACTCATACAAAAATGCAAGGCTTGTTAGTTTTCTAGTAATCTTATACGTATACACGTAAATATATAATATAATATATTTACCTATATAGTTGTATACGTATTTTTTACTATAAACGTAAAAGTGGTAAAGCTGTGAAAGGAATATAATATTATAGTGGAGTACGGTTTATTCAAGGTACTTATAGTCAAATAAAATATTCTAAATTAGGATTTTTTTTATTAACATAATAACATACTATTTAACTTGTGGATTTTGAATTCCTATAGCGTCATGATGTAGGTTTTATTAATTATTATTAGATTTACTTAACTAAATTGATTAAAAATATATCAATCAATAATTAATATATCAGTAAACAAAAAAAATATAATATCAGTATTCAGTAGGTAGATATATTATCACTAATAAGTAATAATTATCTAAACTATAATATATTACACTATACCAGATCTTGTTAATATAATATTAATAAATTTTATAAAAAATGATAAAATAAACATTTTATGAAAATTTCAAGTACCTATGCCGGTTAATAGTTTTTGAATAACAATACAATATGAGAAAATCGTTTTATTAGAATTTGTTAATTCACGAGTGTTCAAAATGTATTAAAAAAAAAAAAAAAAAAAACAAACAATAACTTTCAATCGTATACACGAAATGTTTGTTTCTTATATATATTATATATAAACATTTAAATATTTCAACAACACCTATTTAAAATATTAAAAAATATCTTATACAAATATATGTATTCATAATTCATTATTATTTTGTACAAACATAATCTATTTATTTGTTTATAATATGTGTATTGTGTAGTATAGTAAATTTTTACGTGAATTTATATTACATTTTCGATCAATTTTTTGAAATCTGATCGAACTAATCGGTGACTAATCCCGCGCTCAACTCGGCTCTGTCTCGAAAAACTTCGCACTGAACTCGGCTCTTTCGCAAAAAGGCTATGCATGCAATATTCGAACTATATAATTAATTACGATCTACAATTTTTTTTCCGGGCAATATATACAGGGTAATTAAGCTATTTAAATATGTGATGCACCTAGCATTAGAAAATCATTGCCGGGTCAGCTAGTATGATATTATAATGATTATCAATATCGACGACGAAGTCATTTTGGGTAAAAATTAAACACCCACCAACACTAAAAATAAAAACCAATATTATATCTTTAAATTCTCGAAACTGTACTCGATCGCCTACAATATTTTTCAAAACGTTAGCTCATCGACAGTCAAAATAATGAACTATCAAAGTGAATTCTAAATAGTATGTCGACGGGTAGTCGAGACACTGGCGATTATATTTTCGGCAGTCAAATTAATTTTTTTAAGACGTATTAAAACCCTTTCCCGAGACTCATCCATTAGTGAAACTGTAGTACAACTCGTATTTTACTTTTATGCACGTACAATACTAAAAGTGAATTCTATTTTATAATATATTTGGATTTTAATTATATTAGATATAGATTATATTATTATATTTTATATTTTTGTATTTTTTATCTGTTTTTAACGTGCCTTACACTATTGGGTTTAGATCACGGGTTTACGTTTGGCATGCCTGACTACGCTCGTAGACTGTCCTCACCACTCACCAAAAGATCAAAAATATTAATTTGAGAGTTTAAGTATATATTACCTACATAAAGACAATGTACTATTGACAAGTTATACTTTACTTCAACAAAACCTGTGTGCGTGGGCGTAGCCAGAATTTAATTAGGTAAGGATTAGAGTACTAAAAAAACAAAGTTAAGACAAAGCTAAAACAAAGTTTACTTACATTCATTTAAATTTAAATTATTGCTAGTCACTAGATAAAGAAGGGTTGATACCAATACAGTATATTATTATATTAATTTACTCTCAAATAATTTATTATTGTTGTTTTTAAAATATTTTCCAAAATTATTAAAATAACATTTTCAAATTGGTCATTAGTTGTATAATTACGTAACTTGTATGCAATTGTTCATAACACGAATTTGTGCAACATAATACCGTATAATACAATAATAAAATAAAATATCATATTGCAACAAAATTTGTTTGTGATTTACTCCATCTCAGGTAGACAAAAATGTTAATTTTAATTTGCACCAAAATTCCAATTGATTATTATTTGATGGTAGTGGAAGTTATTCTGTACTCGGTTAAAAATAATTTTACATAAATACCTAAATTCAAAATAAATAAGTAGGTACCTATATATGAGACTAAACTATATTATAAGACAATAATATATAACATTTTGATACTACTTAGATCGTGTTGTTATAAGACAAAAGTACAAGAGAGATATTATTATAAACCTACAACAATAATTATTCCTATAATTTGTTGCCCACTGCCAGAAATTTTATTTGGCTTGGTATTTTGCTGAAACGTTATTCTATGAATTCAATAATACACGTACGCCAATTTCATTGTTATTCGAAATTAAACAATTTTTAATGAGCACACTGCTCGTGCACACTACGCGGATAAACCGATTATTTCCCTATTGTCGTAATGTTATCAAATGTAATTTTTTTTAGACACAATTGAACCTTATTGATGTAAGTAGGTTTCAAAGTACATACAAATATTTTTCGCTTAAATACAACCGGAAACTAAACAGTATATCGTTTATACGAATCAATTATGTTCTATACAAATGTGTTAGTAGCTATATGCTTGATTTTATTTTAATGTTTATTGACGCTGTCGATTAGCAATATTGAATAGAGCGTATCTATTTAGACAAATATAACGTCTGATTAACCAAACGATAACATAATATTTATCGAAGAATAAAAATTAAATAATGATTGTGTTATTTATCTATAGGCATTATACTGCCAGAGGGTTCGAAGGTTAAGATTCGAAAATTCGAGCACAACACGATTTCCAATGTTATACATTATTTTGTAACTCGATAGCAAAGAACGTCGGTAATCAACGAATTTGTTTTTTTCAGCCGAATAACGAATGATTGCGAATGTTTTTTGAGGCTACGTTTCCAAGTTCATGATTTCAAAATTTGTTTTATTTCAAGGATTCAATTAAAACATTTTTTTCAAAATAAAAACTATTTGATATTACAATAATTAATAGTAAAATGTTACACTATAACTACGTCACAAAGTGAAATTCGTGATTCCGCATGATTATCGTGAAAATTATGTAAGCTTATAAATTATCTTTAATTAATTCAGTTCGTATAGTTTTTAATGGTAGCAATATTACTGTCGATTTTTCTTTTACAATACTCTCTCAAAATGCGTCGTTCAATTTTTATCGACTGTTAACTAAATGCTTATGATCGCCATTTGACTGGTACAGTGGTACCTATAGATAATATAGTATTATAGATAAATATTATGATAGTAACTTACCTATCTTATCACCCGGCGTTCAGTACCGGTAAAATCAATGGTGGGGGGGGGGGCAACCAGAGCTGGGCGTATACATCAAACAAAGTATCTAAATACAAGATACAAGATACAATGATATTTTTTAAAGATACTAGATACATATACATGTATCTGAGGAATCACGGACATTTGAAATGAATAACAGTTTTTTAATCTAAATATATTCACCTGTATACGATTGTGATGGAATGAATTTGTTAACGTTTTAGTACAATTACTTTCAAACAATTTTATTTTTACGTTTGCATTATTATGTTCCTCTTTTTGTTTTTTTTCTATGTCAAAAAAGAAAATTAAGTTTTACTAATATTTAATTATTATCATAATATATTATTATATTATTAATGTACCTATTTTAAGTAATAAGGTGCTCTAGGTAATTTTTAGAAAAGTACTAAAAAGGTAGAGATAATATTATAATCAAAACCTAAACATTTTGTAAACCTAATTCTAATCTATCTATTTATAGATACATATATACTAATTATTTAACTAATATGATATGATATAATATATATAATGTAAATAAAAATAACCAATAGGTTAGTAATTTTATTTACCTATCATCACCAAAATTATTATTATTTGCATATACATTTTAAATATAGGTAATCATTATAACAATTACAATACATTATGATTCAATAAGGTTTCTTGTTATGTAATAATAGGTACAATAACCTAATTAATTATTTAAATATTCTTGAACAATTGAATGTGTACATGTAATATTTGATAAATAGTAATATTATTATTAAAATAAGTACTTACCTTTTGCTAATAACATTAGTAAATTAGTCCGTTTAGACATTTTCAACACCAAACAAATACTGTAGATAAAACAAATAAATCACAGGTACGGGCTACCTAGGTTTATGAAAATTGTTGAAGTCTGTACTCTGTTTTATTAATATTATTCTATATTACACTATAACAGTATATTTTTAGTGTATTAATAACAAATTATTCATAATATATAAATAAATAGCTTTTTTTCAGATTTAATAAAGCTAAATTTAAGTATGTACTTGTAAATTGTAATATATATTACTGTAGTCGTCAAATGATATTCCTGTATTATTTTCAACAACAATGTGGACCTACAGCACGGATTATACACACCTTCGATACAATACACATTATAATAATATGATGGAAAGGGACGAAATAAAATGCATGTGGAATTTATGTACATCGATTTAATCTGTAAAACATGTTTTTATACAGACCCAAAGATATCATCAGCATTGGCGTCGGCCGGTTACTACATAGGTAATATTTTCTTTTATATTGTACATATATACAATATAAAAAAAATATATATAGTACCTACAACGCATTCCAAAATCGGCCATTTACCACCCTCGGCCCGGATGCCATATATTATATTATACTCTGTGTAAGTAAACGACCCGAAGATAATTGTCTGTTCTGCGGTCGTGTGTTGTAAGCTGTTGTACCCACTTTAAGAATGTAAGCCTGTACGATGAAAATACGAAATCGTATTTACAATCTCCAAGGCGTCGGCGTCAGTGGGTATCTTCACAAAGTATATTATATTATAGAATTTCCACCCTCGACCACGCCGCTACTCAGCAGTCAGCCATGGGTAAAATGCGACCGTGAGAGACCCTCGACATGGCACCGGGGCGATATGTTTTATTGCACCGTATCTTATACAATATTATATTGTACAAATACAGCGACGGAGGTGCGGCGCCGGTAGGTATGCCTATATAATATATTATATTATGATGAAACTGGCAAGAAACCTATATAGGGATTACGGTTTACCTACCGAGAATATCACTATAGAATTGCTGTGGTGGTTAGGGGGGTTGTTGCAGGGTAGGTTGAACACAATTTCTTTTCAATACCTGAACGCGCATATACGTGCTGAAACCACGTTTTAAAATACGGTGTATATATATATACATATATAGTATAATATGTACAACAGACAATATTATATGCTTTACACCATACTTATAGCAACGCTAAATTATCTGTACGAGATTTTCAAGAAAACGCGTTTCTATTATATTATAACTATAATATACTTATAAATATAATATGAATACTAATTTAATAATAATTAAACCAAAATTAGACCATTATTTTTGTCCGTCCGGTATCAGTGTTGTACTTACTACCGCCCGCCGGCCAATTTCGTGGTCACCAGCTATATACCTAAAATATGCTACCTATGTATGTCTATGGCACGATTTAAGACAGTATGGTTGCCTAACGACCCAAACATCACGTGATTTGCGACTGTTAAGTATCGGTTAAAATGAAAACTAATACACATTGTTATGTTGTACTTATATAAAATAAAAAAATATATATTTAATGATCGTAATAAATTATAAATTATAATATAGTCCACTACAAGTGCTAGCGCCGGGACCAAGATTTAAATCGTATGGCGTCTTGTCATAGCTCGTTGGGCAACCATGCTTATCTCAAATAGTGGTTTATGGTTATAGTTCTATGCCGCATGCCCGTAGTTATGGCGCTTATATCGAATCGACATTCAAATTTTAACAACGGTATCTTATTGTGATTTTAACTATATTATTATACCTATTTGTGAATTTTCACTTTCTGACCGAATTTCAAGTCTGTTTCGTTATTTCATGATGCATTTCGTGTCCATTTGTGTTGTAAGTTAAAGCGGTGTATATAGCAGTGGTTTTCAATCTTGTTGATTTCTTTTGATTTTGAAATCAAATATTCGGATCCCATACGATAATTTAAAATAAACAAATTTACATTAATTAATTGATGAAATAAAATATTTATTTGATGACGAAATCTTTCGATCGTCCGTTCTCTCTTACACACACACACACACACACACACACACACACACACACACACACACACACGTGCGCCCCCTCGCACAGCATATTGTTAGGGCGCACCGGCTTCAACGGCCGCGAAAAAAATATAACAAAAACTATAAATTATTACAATTGTATTACTATTTTCTACTGCGAAAGTGACTCACTTGATAATAGTCGACGACATCCCTTGAAGTCACAAAGCAACAGGTTAAAAACCACTGGTTCATATTGCACGGCGTGTCAGAAACTCAGCTAGCGACGACGATATTTTCTAGTACACTTATAAATGCTATACAAATGTTTTTATACCGAACATTATTTTTTGTTTTACTTACATACGTTTAACTATTTATCATTATTTATTATAATTTTTTTTTTTGCGAATCAGGCTGGATCACAAATCTATAGGTGTATATAAAATAATTGGTTTAGAGACGTTGTTGGTCAGTATTAAATTTTCGTTTCATTTAAGCGTAATTTTTAACGAAATGGGGCATTTTAAGACTTTATATTATTTACGACTATCAAACTTCAAAAGGTAAGTAATGAGTAGGTAAGTATAATAGTTTATCAATAGTATTTTTTGTATTTTTTCGTTGTAACATAGATGAATATCCTAATCATATAACTTAATATATTATATTATGAATAGACTTTTATGCCTAATTTTTTTTTCATATTTTGGACACTTTTCGTCTTGATTTTGACGAGGAATCATCTCTCCTCGATCTCTGCCGAGTATTATATTCACTGTTTCACCTTTTTAAATCGTGTAAGTACCTACTTTCGGACTTTCCTATAGTATAACTTGCATTATATACCTGATGCCTGCAGTTAATTAATTATTAATTTGTGAATATATTGTTTTACCCATTGGCTGCTTGTAATTCGTAATTACCTACCTATGTGTCTATTTATATGTTTCAAACTTTTATCTACACCCCGTTGGCGCATCCAGTGCATAGACCCCCCTCCCATGACTTATGTATTTAATTTTATTTATGTATATTTTAAAGCTTCCCTAATATTATCATATACAATTATTTCTAATAATATAATATAGCGTACACATTTTTGACATTAGGAATAATAGATATCAGTAATATAAATTAAATAATAGATTGATAAAACAATATAATATTATAAAAACATTTTTTTAGTCTGTGAGAATATTTTTGTCACATTGAAATCGAAACATTATATTTTTACTAGAAAAATGTGTAAAGATAGGAAAAAACACACATTGTAAAATCAATACATCTAGCTTAGAATCTAAAATATTATCTTAATATGTACCTATGTAGTAGGTACAAACTTCATAATTTATTACATATCTAATAAGGAGTAACATTTTAAAATTATAAAATAAATACCTACCTAACTACTGAGCAGGTAATATGGTAGTTAATATAGTATTAGGTATTCACTGTAGTCAGCATTTTATATATTAGATTACCTACCATTCAGCTCAGCTTAACCAATTATAAAATTACTATTTTTTCAGATTCAAAATATCTGATAATTATGCACTTATTACACAGTGTGATAGTATCTTCATCGAGGAAAGTAACTAGAGATAAGAACGGGAAAAAATCTTTTACGAAATATGGAATCAGAGATTCGCAAAATTCAGTTCTAAAAATTACTGAAACAGCATTGGAAATATAAGCACTTTTAAACAAAATATAGTACAGAAAGAAGGCCTTATCCAACCATTTATAGTCGATCAATAAACACATAGTATAATATTTATATATATGATTTATGAAACATTTGTGTTCTACTTACAAGTGATAATGATTTAATTAAAAGATTCAACAAATATTATTTATGATTCAATAATTATTAATGTTTGCGTAGTTTAATTTATACGTACGTGGTAAATATTTTTATACAGCATATACACGTAACACGCACATTCACATTAAGTCATTGAAAGCATTTTTATACCTTCGTGACAGTGGAAAATCCCAATAAGTTGGCTAAAAAAAAATATAGGTAAGTCCGATTTTAGTTCTGAAAATGAATTTTAATTCGATAGCCTTTTTTCTGTGTAAGTTATAAATCGATTTTCGAAATTTTGTATTAGTACATTTTATAGTTTATGTAGTAGGTACGTACGGCTCCAAACGAATTAACTTATTTTTCCCAAATAAACATGCGCTTTAAAGGGCCAAAGAAAAAAAATGTTTTTCTTCAAACTATAGAAAAAGGGCCGACGGATCCAAATATAATTTTTAAAAAAAGTAAAATTTGATGTCTAGAAATGTGTTCATTATTATTGATCTAAATATTGAAATCACTTAGAACCCCCCTTGATACGTGTTAATAATAATTTCGTGGCTAGATATACCTAGCCTAACCTAACAATAGTTTGAAAATTAGTATTATATAAAAATTATTTTAAATTTTTAATGAATTTAATCGATTTTTAAGTCGTTATAGATATTATATTATGTTTATCCTAAAACGTAGATATCTAGTATTGAACAATAATATTATTTAGTATAGGGGTATAGTTAATATTAGGGTTTTTTTTTTGATTTCTATATTTTCTGGCCCACTAGATTATTGCACATTCAAATTATGCCTTCTATTAGCATTGAGTTTCCCATCCCTGACCAATAAGAAGACGTAATACACCCGCGTGTATTGTCTCCATCTTACAAACGTACAACTTAGCAAAAACTGTTTTGAGAGGTACAACTTTGCTCTGTATTTGTAGTAAAAAAATACCAAAATTACACAACGCATAGGGAAGAAAGCCATCAGTGTCGTTGAATTTAAATTTTTTTGATAGCACTAACCAATCATTTTTATTGATTAAATCAAAAAAAAACCTAATGTTTTTAAACTGATAACTTTAATCTGTTTATGTTATCAAAATAATAAAAACACTACGACACAGGTAAAGTTCTTGCCTGTGCTTTGCAGAATTTTGGTAATTCTACTATAAATACACATTGAGTAAAGTTGTCCCGCGCAAAACAGTTTCTGATATGTTGTACATTTGTAAGACGGAGACAACGCATGTGAGAGTGACGTCCTTTTAAAATCAATGCATTAGGTACCTACCTACATAATTCAAACGAAAAATTTGACTTTTGTTACTATTGTTTCAAATTTATTGTTGAACTTATGAATTTATTGGCTCTGCGACAGTTCAGCGCTGACATTTCAGCGAACGATATTACAGACCATTCATGATGTATTATACGCGCAAGACGCAAGTCAGCTGTGCATACGACAATTGAGCTGAAAACAAGTCAGCGGCACCTTTTTGGAAGTTCTGGAAAAACTTGTATAACTAATGACAATATTCACCTAGTATAACCTATAAAATATAGGTGTAATATTAAAGGATAACAATTATCAAAAATGTATGTCTTAAATAAAATAATTTATTTTAATTAACTTTAACATATTAAAGACTTAATACCTTCCAAAATGTTGATTCTAGTTACACCTATGATGTTCATTGGAAACAAAAATAGAAAAGCAAATATACATTTTCATCTATTTAAAATGAGACATGTCAAAGTACCATAAGAACACAAAGTGGTACCAGAAACAGGGTATAGGTTTAAAGATCGGATCAATATTCTATGAGAATTATCGTGTTTTTATACTGATAATAAACAAAATAAATAAATAATACACATATTAAATCTATTATATATTACATGCTGTACTTCACTCAGAAACCAATATTAATTATTAAAAAATATTGTTTGCATAAACAGAAAATTGGTTTTATAAAGTGTCTTTTGACCGGTTTAACATTCGATGACGGCCCAGGTAATATTATACTTATATGATTTATTATTTATGAAACATTTGTAATTGAAATAATTACTTTTAGAGCCAGAAAAATGTATTTAGGTAGGTACCCTTACGAAATCGTTTTTACGACCTTCAGGTCGTCGGCGTCGGCAGGTGTCTACACATAATATAATATATTATATTGTATATAAATACAATTTGAAATCATCCGACCATGCCACTATAGTAATATAATATATATTTTATAACTATAATATATTATAGGCCGTAGTCAGCCAAAGGACGACCGCCGAGACATGTTTATTGCACTTTATACGATATTATATTATTATACGAACACAGCGACGGGGTGCAGGGACTATAATATATTATAACTATTCTTACCTCTCACGTCAATTTTATATTCCTGCAACCCGCCCCGATGAAACCGACAAGAAACGTACAGTTCTCCGAGAATTCGACAATCGAATTCTTGTGGCGGTTAGGGTCGGTTTGCCTTGTTTCGTTTTCGAAACCTGCAGTACCTACATGCGTGTATACATGTTGAAATAACGTCTTAAAATATTATGGCGTACGTGTATGTATAGTGTAATATCACGGACTAATAAACTGGGCTGGTATCGACAAGGTTGGGGAGTAGTAGAGGAACGGTATTTTAAATGTTTCCACTCCCCCATCCTAATGGGCCGCCGTAAGGTAGAATTAGGGGTAAAATCGCTCCTACAGTAACAGTACAGTAACAAATAACGTACCTAACTGATATCATGCATACGTATAATTTACATAGAACAATAAATTATTGTTATATTATCATTGTGATTTATATAACACATGTGCAGTAGGTACTAGATGGTGATTTTTACCCCTGGTTGTACCTTACAGCGGCTTTCGAAACATTAGAGTGCCACTGATAAGGTAGTCGATACTGGTCCAGTATATGTTAGTGCGTGTATAATATTATAATGAAACAGATTATATCATATTATACACACATCGATCAACACTTCCACACTTATGTGTTGAATTTTCTGTACGAGATTTTCACGAAAACGCATTGCTATTATATTGTTACTTTATCTATATATATATAAAATTACATTATTGATAACTGGTACCCCCCCCCCCCCTCGAGAGGACGTCGTATCACTGTATTTCGGGCACAAAACACGTTTTGCGCGGACCAACTTAAATTATATAGAAGCAGTGTCCATCGTTCGGTTACCAAAATTTCATAGCATATTATAGAGAAGAACAGCATGGTACACTATTATTGCATTATCGTCAGATTTTTTTTCAATGTCATTCCTATTAGTTATTAGTAAATTAATATTAGTTTTTCTGTTTTATAATTTAAGGATCAAAAATTATATAACATAATTTATGTATATACAAAGTACGATGTAATTATACAAAACATAGATCATGATAGGTTAATGAATATTAATTTCTCTGTTTAATAATTTATACAATTGAAGACCACAAACACAATTAATCAGATGAAAAAACTTTAAACTTACAAAAAATTAGCAATGGTCTTAAACGAAAGCTAAGATATTTCAAATAAGTTACCTAAACTTTTACATTCCGAATATTACGAAGAGAAAACGTTAGTACAAAAAATACGAAATACTCCATCACTTGTCCTCCCTAATTCACAAAAAACTGTAATCGAAACCCATGGAGTAAATAAAATAATAATTAAAACGAACAAGGACGAATCCTTTCTAATACTTGCTAATGACCACGGCAGTAATATTATTATTTTAATAACAATTGGTTTTCAACAACGTCCGACTTAATGGTTTTAAATTTTATGTGATACAATTATACAAATAAGTGTACTAATACTATATTATGTTGACGGTACTTTTTAAATTGTCCTAAACGTTTTTTTTACAAATCTTTACGATCAACGCACTTGTTATTGAAATGTATGACATTATTGATTACCTACGATAAATTATTATATTATGTGTTATTATTATTATTATTGACGATATTAATAATTATAAATTCTAATATTTTGTACTATTCTGTATTCATTTAAAAGTTGACATTGATTACCTATCATAAATTATTTTAAATTATTATTAATATATACAATAGGTACTAATTATTATAAACATAGTTAATTTACTAGAGTAAATATATTACAAGGGACTCAGTTATCTCTTAAATTTTTTATAAGGGACTCAATTTATCCATACATTTTTTTTGATACGTGATTCATTTTAGCTAAAATTAATAACACTAACACACCTGCCCTGCAGCACATCACATATAAAACACCCTCATAATAAAATATATTGTACCAAAACAAAATCGTGTTAAAAATATTATTATTATTATTATTAAACACACGTTAATTATAGTGCCTGCAAATGTATTTCAAATTATATTTTAAAATAAATCATTTAAAATACACCTTCATAATAAAATAGTGAAAACGTTAAAAGTGCAGAAATTCAATATTCCAACATTTAATATTGTTATTATAAAGTTATTAATACATAGATATTATAATTTATATATATTATAATTTATAAAAAGTTGGGTAAGTGGATGTCACTCTGCTGTACAGTAGGTTACTAGTGGGCACTGTATAATAGAAGGTATTCGATATTAATTTAATGATATATTATCATTGTAATATTGTATACGAAAAACGATTCTGAGCGGTGACGGTTAGTCAGTGTGAATATTTTGTTTTATATTTATATTGTGATTACTTATTACTTACCTATCTATTGTTGGTGGCCGATAAGTTGAATCAATATTATAAAATTACAACAATATAACTAAAATTGTTATTCTTAGTTATTTAATATGTAATTTCGTTAAACCTAAAATAACTATTTGAAAAAAAAAAACTTTGTTCTTATATTATTTAGATTTTTTGGTTACAGAATAACCTATTTACGTGGAAGCTTGTATTAAATTTTCAATCCTTTGCTATAAAAGTTTTTATTTTATAAATTTTGTCAAAAATC
>NC_042493.1:128348108-128350835 GCF_005508785.2 Acyrthosiphon pisum
AAAAAAATGTGCACAATATCGTCATTTTTACGAATTTTGTCAATATTTGAACTTGAATATTTGATTATAAAAAAATAGTACCTATGTACTTTTAATATTTTCGACTACCATTGTAGCAATATATCAGGATTGTATTAAATTTTCAAGATTTTTTATTTAACTATTACAATTTTATTGACAATTATAGGAAAAAAAACTAAAAGAAATTGAAAACTGACAATGTCTGTAAACAGTAAAGTTCAAAACAAATCAAAATCTTTTGAACATTTTATCGAGAATATAAAATACTTATATTAACATAACAACCAGTGAACATTTCATATATATAGGGTCATTTGTTTTAGAGTTGTCACCAAAAACCAAAATCGATTTTGCGTAAAAATTCTTTTTTGTTTTCCTCGGCGCTTTTGACAATTTTTTTCACCCCCCTATGCACCAACAATATTCAATTTTCCATCGAACAAGATACTGAAGTTTAAATTCGATGCATTATTTTGACTACTTATCGTGTGCACAGACACAAAAAAAACACACATCATTGTAATAAACCAATACATTCATCGCTGTCCTCAGAATCTAAAATTATATCGGTTACCTTCAAACGAAACACGAAGGAACTGATGTGCAGGCAGCTTTATCATAGATCTTATAAACATGGATAGGACATTCATAAGTGAAGCTTAAGTGTTTTTGTCAGTTCTGAACTGATATAGAATTTGAGGCCATGTTAGCTTACATTTTTATATGATACGATTATATTATAATATACTATATCGATAGTCACGCAAAGATAATAAAGACACGGATAGGTCATAGGTGTATAGGACATATACCTAACGTCTTATCGATGGTGGTAAATGATTCAAATTGAGGCCAAATAAGTGTATACCTTCTTATTAAATACCGAAATAGTTTTAATACTTAATATAATTTCAAATTATTAAAAATACAAAAAAAAAATGTTTTTATCTATTAGAATAATTAAACTAAGCTATTCAATTACCTACATATAGGTTATAACTACAAATAATTAATAAGTAAGTATCTAATAGGTTGATTATAAGTCTAAATAATATACCAATTTTAAACGTCGGTTAACGTTGTGTATAAAATGTTTTAACAAAACCACAAGAACAAACACACGGATCATCATTATAATATATTTGGTCACGTCATCATCGAATAGGTACTCACAGTAAAGCTGCTCTTATTTTATGGTTTGGTATTTCCATCAAACTAATAACATAAATATGTCGCTTTCTGTTATTGTGGGGACTCTGAAGACGAAGGTTGGCCGACAAAGTCACTTGCCGCCAAAAGGGCGAGAGAGAGAGATATCGAAAGTAACCCTTTGATACCGCCGACCGACACCCTTTGGTCAGCAGCTGCAGGGCAGTGCGTTGTGTTGTCCTGCTTTTACCAGTCTGGCAGGGGGTGTGCACTATTATGTGCCCATAGGTTTCGACCCTTTTTTGTTCGGCAATGAGCGGACAACTGGTATAACGTGAAATATCTTGAAATATTGAAAAATATAATTTTTAAAATTTTTTTTTAAACTCTGTTTTTTGATATATTTCATAAAAACATTACTAGATGGTATTACTACGATGGATTTCCTACTTGATTAATGATTATCAGTATTTAATTCCGGTTCATGATATAAAGAAGATATTATATATTATTATGTACAAGATAGATAATTATTATGCAATTTGCTTAATGTGCTATGTAAGAAATATCTCTATAATATTTTTCATTAACACTTAAATAAGTAGAGGTGTTTACTGTACTTTCTACCATAGTTCTAAATTAAAATTTGTTTAATGCACATTTATTATCATAAATTATTGATTATCAATTATATTTAATATTTCGGTTTAATAATTTTGTTTTAATATAAAATTAATATATTGAATATATTTTTAAACTATGGTATAGGACTAAAATTAACTAAATCATAAATTATTGAATAACATTAATATAGAAAATAAAAAATAACTTAACTTAGTTAAAAATCAATTACTTATTTTCATATAAAATTAATAGTTATACCTACCTTTTTTTAAAGCTGACAATTAACATAGTAATTCAATTAAATAATTTATATTGTATTAAATTTAATTATTGTAGGTAGGTATTTTATTGTACTTAAACTTTAATAAATGACGAAATCCAATAAAATAATAAAATAGATTTTATGTATTTGTTTAGGTGCGTATAATGATCCAACATTCACTGCTACCTATAGTAAATATTATAATAATAAAATGTATTATTAGAATATAATTAATTGGCTAAACAACTCACAGTTCCGCAGAAAGCAATATAAAAACTTAATTGTGAAAAATAATTTTCGCCGATACGTGACACAGTCGATTTGTCTATTTGTTTAAGACTTTATATACATGTCTTCTACTAAAATGTATACGTAGACGCGTAGTACCTACATATTTTTACAAGAGAATTTCTTACTTTGGTTTTTGCTTATTATTGCTTATTTGCCCGTTATTTAACTCAGTTAAATGTAACCTAACTTTTTCCTAAACTTTTACTTTTTAACTCGTTAATGCCCAGCCTTGTCATTATTTACAGGGTTGATAGACCAATTAATGCCCTAAATAACAGTTTAGTAATATTTATTTTATTCAATAGCAAATGTAAGATTATTTTTCATGAAATAAAATGCACATGAAACATGGAAATTATACATTTAGGTATAATCTATTG
>NC_042493.1:128351252-128360606 GCF_005508785.2 Acyrthosiphon pisum
GGAAAATTTTTAATGTTCAAAAATCTACAGAACATACAAAGCAAAAAAAAAAAACCGTATGTTAACTTACCCCTATTAATAATATAATATTTACATTTAATAGTTAAATACTAGATAAGAATTAATATCTACGTTTTACGATGTACATTATATCGGTTTTAATAATTTTATAAATATAATAAAATAAAATACAGAAAAATCTTAACATTTTATATTTTCATAAACTAAATTGAAATGTAGTACGGGCCAGTGAAAAATGGTACGCGGGCCGCCAGTTGCCCATCTCTGATCTATATAGCACCGGTCATAGATACTCTCACAAAAAAACAGATCTCGTGATCACACGAGATAGTGGCGGCAGCGTCAAGCTCAACCGCTAGGTAAAAGTCACGTACAACCACAGAACAATATAGAAGTGACATTCGATCAGAAGATCGAGCCTCTGTATCCCTATGGTATGAAATAATATTTCATACCATAGGTACCATATTATTGGACTCTAAAAGTTGTACCGTATTGACCGTAATGATGTGTGGTTTTTTATTTTTATTTTTATTTTTTATTTTTGCGTCTGTCATCACCTTTTAGGGCAGTAAAAGTGCTTGGATTTTCTTCAACAGTATCTTTTTCGATGGGAAAGTGAATCTAGTTGGTACTTTGAGGGGGTCAAAAGTAAAATTTTTCCAATAGTTTTCAAAAGCGCTGTGAAAAACAAAATAAAAATTAAGGAAAAACGGGAATTTTTAATCAAAATCTGTTTTCGAGAAAATTGATTTTGGTTTTTGGTGTAACTTTAAAACAAATGACCGTAGATACATGACATTTTGACTGGTTGCTTATATTTCCATTTTCTATACATGATAACATTTTTAAAATATTTTGGTTTGTTTTGAACTATTTAGGGACATTTTCAGTTTCCAATATACACCAATATATTAGTTTTTTTTTTTATGAATGTCAATAAATCTTTATTTGTTGAGTAAAAATACTTGAAAATTTAACACAAGGCTCCTACTATATTTTTACAATGCCGTTTGAAAAATATTAAAAATCCTTAGTCACAGTTTTTTTTTTTATTACCATTTAAAGTTCAAAAATTGACAACATTTATCAAATTTATAATTATTGATAAATTATTTTGTAGTTAAAAATTTATTAAATGTTCAACTTTTATACCTTTTATATTAGGATTGAAAATTTAAAACAAGATTCCACGTAAGTAATTAATTCTGTTACCAAAAAATCTAAAAAATACATTTACACAGTTTATTTTTATAGTCATTTTAAGTACAAATTTGGACGAAATTACATATTAAAAACCTAGAATAACTATTTTAGTTATTTTGTTGTGATTGTATAATATGATTCTTGGGTATACTTGAAACTTCTGAAGTATACTATTATAATATATCTATGATTGTATTTTGTATCACGGTTTGTTATTGATGTATAACGCGTTATAAGTACCTAATGGATATTGTGATATGATTAATTTGTAATTTATGATAGGTCAATTTGTTTTTTAATACCATGGATATGAGTATATAATATATCTTATACCTATATTCAGTCTCCGTTCAGAATCGTTTTTCTTATACAATGATATTATATCATTGAATTCAAATTTAATACCATCCATTATACAGTGACCTACTTGTAACCTACTATACAGCAGAGCGACATTCACTTGCCCACCTTTTTTTTATTGGTCTTAATCCCGGTAAATTGTGTTTATTAAGAAATGAAATGTGGACATTTTTTTGGACCCCTCCTTGAATAAATCCTGGTTGCGCTACTGCTGTACCTATATGGTTTTTTTACCAGGCTTATCCAAATAATATTTATCGTGTAATATATAATATCGTGATAATGACTATTCGCTGCTGCACAGTGCAGAGTAATGGCAAAATTGTTGAATATAGTCGTGTTCAGTTATGCCTATATTACACATAATAACTTTGTGTAAAATATATTAATGTCTCCAAACGAATTTCTTTCGCAGGTCATCGTCTGATTTGTACACCAGAAAGGAGCCGTGCGTACTGCGGTAATTGCGTAATAGTATAATATTATTATTATATTATATTACGTCCATAATGTTATCAGGTCCACCTCGAGGGGTGTTGAACTACCAACGATTTCTATTTCGATTCGCATAATGAACGTTTTTTTTTACTTAAAGTCTCGGAAATTTCGGTTGCCATAAGAAACTAGTATAGGTACGCAGTAATAAATCATATTTAAAATTTAAAAATTAACAGTATTCTCGATGATTTTCGTAGGACGACGTAAATAGTGTGTCTACAGTCAACACACTATAATATTGTAACTTCACGCACGTCATGTTATTATATTCTTGCTGTATAGTCTATAGGCTTACTAATAGTGGCGGCTCGTGTGTATGTGCACTACCTACCCAACCTCAAGAAAAATTGAAAACATAAATCACAATAATACAACTAAGTACCTGCTATGTAATTAGGATTATTTTCAAAATATAAAAATGTAAATTCAGAATATAAAGAAAATAATAATATAATAATATTATATTTAATATTTGGAGTGGGTTATTTCGACTGCTAAACGGCCGTCCGCGAAGGAACGGTATCGGCGTGTATTATTATAGTATACTATTATAGTGGCAGTACTGCAGTTGTGCACACAATCGTTGTGCACATATTTTGTACAGTGTAAAAATTAAAGCAACTCGAAACACACAGCCCGCGTTATAATGGAATTGGTGTGCACATTTGTTTGTGTGCACATGGTCAATTAAATTGTTTTCAGCGAATTATTTTCGACGTCGCGTCGCAGCAGCGTCGTTGGGCGTCGGCATCGGCATTATTATGTTATTAAAGTTTATTTTTACTCTCGTAGTTTCGTTTATTTATTATATTCCGATTATCAGCTGATTATATTAGCTGGTCAGTAGTCGATCATTATCGGAAATTCAAAACATTAATCGTGACAATCGTGTTTCTGTTTTTCATCGACGACCGACATTAACGTATATTAATATTATATTATTATTATTTATTCGTGTATTTTTTTTTGGATGTGCACTACTTCATTAAAAACCCACGAGCCGCCACTGCAGTTACTATAATAATATTGTCTACATATTGTGCCTATATTTTACATTTGTGTAGGTACACGAATAATATTTCAACATAAGAGAGCGGCGAGCTTGAAATCGTTTCGAGTACCTACCTATATTGTGTCTGGAGGACTTCATCATACTCTTCGAACTATATAGACTGCCGAACTGGACGCGCATACGCCACATAATACGTCGTATAATTGTTAAATATATTTCGTGAAAAGAAGGTCGTCGTTCGCTGTACGTGTACAAGATAGTACAACCCAACGACGCGTTTTTATCGTTAGAATAATGCTCTACCCGAACAGTATAATATGATCGTGAAAGATATTCGATAAATTATTGTTTTGCACTCTGTGGGACAGCGATCTCATTTTGTACCTACGTGACAAGACGTAGCAGTGCAGTGTTTTTCATCATTTATAAAAATAATACACAATACAAAATAAATACTCGACCCGACACGGTTCCGTCCATTTTACCGCCGAATATATTGTGACATTGTGTGCATTACTTTCTGTTTCAGGCTTTCGTGTCGATTCTATATACATCTATTATTATACCTACACTGTATACATCACTTGACCGTACTCGTAATACTATTGCGGTATGTGTGGTCTACGAGTTTTGGACGATACCTACGCGTTTTGTAAACGCTTACACACTTCTATGATATTATATTATAAAATATATATTTGAATAGGTACTACTCTGCCATGTTTGTCACTAGGACCATACTATAAACATATTCTATAGAATTGCATAGCTCCCAAAGTCCTTACTTTGATTTTACATATATTATAGTGTTATATGGTATGGCGTGTAATATTTTGAGTATCACAAATACGCGGCTAGGCTATAATAGTATTATGTTGACGATTAAGTCATTGGCTTTCGTAGCGACCAGTTTTTGGACCAATGAGTGCAAAACAATATCGACGGTCACACTTGGAGAGTGGCTTTACCAAATCATATCCGCGAAATAATAATACTATCGCAACACACGACAATTTTCGACGTAATAATAGCAAGCTTTTATCAAATATGCAGTCGCAGTCTATAATTTACAGTCGGCGTACTAATATATTTATATACATTACATTATCACGTCGTTATCGTCGTCGTCGTCGGTCGGCGCAAGTACTTTATAACAATAACACAAGTTATTTATACAAATTGTAATACAACATTAAAAACACTTGATATAAATTAATATTTTCTTTCTCTATACCTACGTAGCAAGTTATTCATGACATTTCAACTTTTTTTTTCCTGGTAAACAAGCCACTGCACATGGTCGGTATATTGCGCGTTTGCGTGAACACTTTAATTGAAAACAGTACCTATACCTAGATAATATTTCATTATCTAATCATAAAACCTCCACCTATTCGAAAACGAATAATTATATTGTCACGACGCCGCGTAGTCCGTCATTACTACTGTATTACCAATATGTAATACCAATCGGTGTAAATTCAAAAAAGTTGGTCGAATATGCAGTGGCGGCTCGTGCTATGGAGCATAGGAGCACATGCACCACCAATATTTTTGAAGAATATTTAATTGCTCTACAGCAATAATTATAATACATAATATTTATGAAAGGGATTAATATTTATTGACAAAAATAAAAATTATTTTGTTGACTAATTAGTTATTTATTTAACATAGTATTCTTCTACACTATAAAGCAAATATATTTGGGAAGTACTGTCATAGGTGATAACTGATTAACGATAAGTGATGTTGTAGATGTTGTGGACTATGGTAGGTACTGCTGTCAGCTAGGAGTACTGACTACAGGTACAAGACGTTACGATAACGGCGACGCCGATTTACGTGGATTGAGCACAGTGAAAATATGCTCGGTTCGCGCATGCGCATTAACATTTACATTCCCACTCTCGCATACAAAATGATGTATTCGTCATGGGCACTTGTCCACAGATGATTTGTGCTCACGACTATACAAACGGCAGCGGCGCCATCGCCTTGTAGATCGGGTGATGGGTGGCGGTCGTTTCCCGACGTTCCCGCTATCACGGACCGTATTGTAACACGTCTTGAAACTAGAACTATTTTTATCAACAACGTTGGAATATTATTTCTATACTAATATAATAATTATGATCTATTTTTCATTGTTTATTAATACTATAAATACCTACTATAATATTATAATACTGGAAATGTACCTATGTATATTTACGAAAAATATATATTATAAATTATAATCAATAATTATGTAAGAATACTAGGTATAAATATATTAATAAAGTTCAGTTTTTATAATGTACCTAATTTATAATTACTTATTGCTATACATAAAGTATTATATATATATTTTATTAATGTGCACCACTAACTATTTTACCCACGAGCCGCCACTGCGAATATGTAACTCAAATTGCCATAATAGTTGTGTAAGTGTTTATAAATAAAGTAATATAATGATATCTTACGTGCCTAAGACTACTTTTTAGTAATAATTAATTAAAATAAAAACTATTAAAGTAAACATAATTTAATAATAAATAATATTCATCTTGTTCACATCAAACCACTTTTACATAAAAATATGAATTCTTCAGTAGGAGATACCATACTGGATAAAAACTATTAAAAGGCATAGGTACTAATATTTGAAGCGTCTATTTCGAGTTTTTTTTTATGATTATTAAAAAATGCAGTAAAATGTTTCAATTGATTTTGAATATATTCAATATTAATTAACCCACAGTACCCAAATCGAAATGGGCACTGTATACAATGCCCGGTCAATGTTAAATTATTTCGACTTTGCCTTCGAAAAACGGGCATTGTGCGCACAATGCTGAATTTTCTACTTTGCCCTAACTTATATAAATATATTTTACTCTACAATATATACAATATACATAGTGTAATATGGAATACAATAGATAATATTATCATATTATGCACACCTCGATCAATACTACCACAGTACCACACTTGTAGCAACGTTTAATTTTCTGTACCTACGAAATTTTCACGAAAACGCCGTCGCTATTATAATATTATTACTGTAAGGGTTAAACTATATTAACCAGCAACCACATTTAACTGCAATGGCGCAATGGTTAACGAAATGTTGTATTTAATAATATTCACAATAACTTTTCGGTTGTTAGCATTTTATAAATTTTATTTGTATTGTTTTAAGTAAGTAGTTCAGCTAACCAAACGTATACAATTATAATCTATTTATGAAAATAAAAACAATTTTATATATTTCATATTTATTTAAAAATAAAAATGTCATATTAAATAATGGATAATATTATATTATTAAATTCAATATTATTAGTCAATAATTAACTTTAAAAAAATTGGGAGAAAATGGCGGTATCAAAAATATATCGGGGGGAAAATGTCCTACTAGACCGAAATGTCCATTTACCAATATAGTGTTACTTTAAATAGTCTATCGGCTCACTATAATAATATTATCTATATATTATTATATTAGGCCAATATTAGTGTACACGAATGATATATCAGCAAAAAAGAGCGGTGCACTCGAAATAGTTTCGAGTACCTATACCTACCTTTATCGTTACACTGTACCTAAATCTTGAGGAAAACATTCCTTTTTTCAACTTGTATGTATTTATTTTATAAAAAGACTTTTCTACACGTATTGTGCATCGAAACCCTATAATTTATTACTAACATACGAATATTATTACGAAACATTTATATGAGTACCGTTCCATTATGGCACACAAAATGGTCCTACAGTAATGTACAACACCCCGCGATCTCCACACCACTGAGATAAACACAAAGGGCCGTCGTTCGCTGTACGTCCACACGATGATATAATAATTTTAACCTTTCCACTCGTACTCAGCATGTATTGTTATAATCATAATATACTTTAAGGCCCCGATATACAAGAATATCGCTTTATTTCTATCTCGCACTGGCGTCAGTCGGTCGGTCCGATTCTATGCCCCGACGCGTTTTTGTAATTCCCTCCCCGTACAGTATAATATCATCGTGAAAGATGTTCGAAATTGTTGTTTTGCACTCGGTGGGACAGCGATCTCGTTTTGTACCTACGCGACAATGCGGCGTCGGAGGGCAGTTCTTTTCATTATTTATAAATACTCGACCCGAGACGGTTCCATCCGTCTTACCACCAAATATAATATATTGTGTGCATTATTTCCTGTACCAGGCTTTCACGTCGATTCTTATATACATCTATTATTATTGTTGGGGTGGAGAACACACAATAATAATACGTGAGCCCGGTACCGAAATACTTCGTATGCGCTCAACACACCCGCACTGACCAACCGGTTTAGTGTATGTCTGCATGGCAACTCAAGAGTAGTGAACGGGATCGCAGGGCAAAGGCTCTGAGTGCTAGTGTGCGGTGGGTGTGTATGTGTCTACTTAAAATGATCACAAGGGGTAACTCTAATTAATAAATCAATACAATGTACAATTTGGTACTGTGTGCGTTCACAATTTTAATAATTTTAGCAATACACAATATAATATATAATAATGCCACAGCAGTACAAGGTATAAATTATAAATTATAATAATGAACTGCACTGAAGCAATAATACAATAACCTTAATAATAAATAATAATAATATAAATATGAAAAATAACTCACAGATGTGACGGTGCTCGGCTGGCCAGCTGCTACCTATCTTATGGGTTTCACAAATAGTTATAATAGTGCGCAACACCGCGTCGTAACAATAATTTATACACAATATAAATAAAAGTTGGCGATTAGCGCCTTACATAAAAAAACGTATATAAATAAAAGTTGGCGATTCGCGCCACCAAAAAACAATATAAATCACTGGCGATTTGCGCCTAATAACAATAATCCAAATAGCACGGCGATTCGCGCACGTACGAATCACTCGTTCGGCATAGAAACACGTAACGTCTCACACGGTGACTTACCCAGATTCGGCGTGGAGCGTACGTTGACGAAAAACTTTGGTGTTAAGGTCGCCAACCCACAGCCGAGATTCGGAAATCGGAGCGTGTGGGATTTTTAAAAAATAATAATAGAAATTGGGAAAGGCAATAATAAAATATAATTGATGGGTGAATTAAAGGTAAATTTATTTTAATCGTCATGGTAAAGAATAATAGTTGAGTTTATGAACAAGAAAAAGCCCACACCGGCATAAAAACTTGGACGCAAAAAAAAAAAAACAAATACATAACAATAATAATAAACCGCATTGTCGCAGGGTACTAGCACGGTACCTATTTGGTTACCGGCGTATATAAGTAATCAGAATAATAATAATAATAGTAGTACACTATAGTAGGCACTATACACAAAACAAAAAACACGAAATACCGGCCAATGCGTAGTATAAATAAAAATAATCATAATGATGCATTACCAAATTCTGCGTGTGTCCGAGCATCGTCACCAGGACGTCCTCGGCAAGGCGGCGTTTCTACTCGCTCATGTTGTCCGGCTGAGAGGCACAATAAAAAGCAATAGACTTAGGTACGAGCGTCGGACGCGTCGCACCAGGGACGGTCCCAGGGGGGGGGGGCTAGGGGTCCAGGCCCCCCAGACATATTTTAGACATATTTTTTTATAATTCTACAGATCCTAAAACTTACTATATTACTATATTTAAAATCACATAATATATGTCTGATAATATAATATATTATTATACGTAATATCTACTATTCATTAAGAATA
Source organism: Acyrthosiphon pisum (assembly GCF_005508785.2). Lineage (NCBI taxonomy): Eukaryota > Metazoa > Arthropoda > Insecta > Hemiptera > Aphididae > Acyrthosiphon > Acyrthosiphon pisum. Next base: position 128,360,081 of record NC_042493.1, read on the forward strand.
AAGGATAATAATTTATTATAATTGTATTTGTGTTATAAAAAAATTGTTGCCCCCCCCCCAGATCTTTGCTCTGGATCCGTGCCTGTCGCACATCGCAGGGGACAACAAAAACGATATTATATTATAATAATTGGGTAATGCATTTTAATTGGCTGGTATTCGTGTTGCATGGGAATAAGTACAGATAATGTCGTAGTGCCGACCGGTTAAACTCGACCGCGGGTACTAGGCAGCGGTGATATAGTGCGTGTGCACGTCGACTATAATTATACAGTGTGTCCCAGAAGTCCCGTATCACCCTTAGTATCTCCGTGGAAAATCAATATATTTAAATGCATTTTTTTTACAGTAATAAGTATGGAAATTCTGATTTAATAACATAATATTCGATTTTTTTTTTCAAAAATTCAAAAATTATCAAAAATTTTTCTTAGGAAAATAAATTTAATTTAATTTAAAAAAAACATTAAAATTTAATGAAAATCGCCCAAATTAGGGCTAATTATTATTTTTAATTTTATCTGAA
>NC_042493.1:128360682-128361052 GCF_005508785.2 Acyrthosiphon pisum
CCCCCCATGACCTTTTTTTTTTAAGACTGGTTAACTACATTTACCTATGTACTTCTTTATCTAATAATATATGTTTTTTATTATTGATATCAAATGCCTCGGCTAGCTGGCAGTTGTCCGAAAAATGATAAGAGTGATAAGAGTATTATTTTTTCGTGGATCGACGACGCTCGATGATTATCAGATTATTTTATCTAGATTAAAGACTATCGTCCCATTGAAGTATTGAACAAAAAATAACTTAATAATGATTTGTACACTTAATCGGAATTTTTGTAGTGACTTTCCTGGTTTCGTCGTTATTCGGTAATCGAACATCGGTTATAAGTTACAGTTACAATCAGCAATCGGCATTCGACTTTTATAGTTT
>NC_042493.1:128361102-128361562 GCF_005508785.2 Acyrthosiphon pisum
TGAAAAAAAAAAATCGAATATTATGTTAGTCAATCAGAATTTCCATACTTATTACTGAAAAAAAATTGCATTTAAATATATTGATTTTCCACGGAGATACTAAGGGTGATACGGAACTTATGGGACACACTGTATATATTCATATCGGCGTTTTGTTTTGGGTATGGGCAGAGGTGCCCGCGGGACGGAGAGCGCTATCGTATGATATTCAACATCATTATAATAATAAATTGTTCATTTTCGACCGTCACGCACTACGGAACGGACTGCTCGCCCCGACGGCCTATGCTGAACGATGTCGCGGCCTCATCTACATATTAATATGTAATAATCTTAAAAATAATGAATTATGATAGCGACCGTGTGTGTGTGTGTGTGTGTGTTTGTGTGTGTTTGAGCCGGCCAGTGGTGGTGTGTATCGCGTTCGGGTCTCAACAACAGTGGCGTAATTATGGGGGGG
>NC_042493.1:128363634-128368876 GCF_005508785.2 Acyrthosiphon pisum
ACCTACTAGATAATACTTGAATACACATTTTGTTATTATTATTAAATACATCATAATTTTCACATTTTTTAACGTTCAATGTCAGGGGCAGACTGAGGCCATGAAGGCCCAGGTGGGTATACATTTCAAAACTTAAAAAATGGAAAATGAAAATGTCCGTAAAGAGCTCAAAATAAATCAAAATATTTTGAAAATGTTATGGTGTATAGAAGATTCTAAGATAAACATTCAGTCAAAATTTCAGGTATCTACGGTCATTTTTTTTTAAAGTTACACCAAAAACCAAATTCAATTTTGTGAAAAATCGATTTTGCGTAAAAATTCCCGTTTTTCCTTAATTTTTCTTTTGTTTTTCCCGGCGCTTTTGAAAACTACTGGGAAATTTAAATTTTGACCTTCCCAATGCACCAACGATATTCACTTTCTGATTGAACAAGATACTGAAGTTGAAAATCGTAGCATTATTTCGACTACTTATCGTCTACACAGACACAAAAAAAAAATAAAAAATAAAAAAAAAATAAAAAAAAAAACACACATCATTGTAAAATCAATACATTCATCGTTCCACTCAGAATCTAAAATAAAAAAACGATATTATGTAAGTATTCATATACATATAAGCGCATGTGAATTATTATTATTATTTTGTGTATCTGACCGAAACATAACATAAATTTACATTTACTACCTTGATTTATTATTACTATATGTATATTATTAATGATATTGAAAGGTAACCGTCCGGAAAAGCCATTGGGATCATATTATTATATTATTATATTTTAAATGTGCTGATAATATTTTAGGAATTAAAAATATAGTACTGTAACGAGGTTGGGGAACCTGTTATATTTATATAATTTAGTGAGGGTTTTCAGAGCCCTATGCATTATATTTCAACCATAACTCGGGAGCTTTAGGAAAAAAAGATCAAATATTAAGTTCTAGTTGATTTCTAGTCTATTTCTTTTTCTATTTTTAAGTTCTATATTTTTATTATTATACAATACTTATTAAATATTATAATACCACGGGGTCTAACAACCATATTAGTGCTATACCTATAGGAATCATTGATTACAATTTACAGTAACATAGTATTATAATATTTACTATGTAGGTATTCATGTTGAATGCAGTGTACGAGACGTTTTTTATTTTATTTACTGACATAAATTAATAGTTTAAGACATACTCTTAGGGTTTAAGACAATATCACACGTAAAACATTCAATGTAGTTGATGATTATTATTTATTAATATTTATGATATGCATGGTTCACCTATTTATTATATTATTAAATTATAAATACTATAACTATATTATCAGAAAAGTAGGTAATTGATAATCGGAGTACTCTAATTAGTTATTTCGTATTCTGTAGTGCCTAATTATAGGCATACAAATAAACTTGTAGGTATATACTAAAAAATAACATTTTTATTTCTTAAACCTACAATATAGGTATATATTGTTTTTTTTTTACTGAATAGTCACACAGTGTATAAACGTGTGTCTCGGCTTATATCATAGATTATTTTGTTTCACCCGATTTTTATTAAATCGGACAACATAGATCCTCAATCAATGTGGATTGATGAGGTACCAACTCGTTACATAAATAAGTCAACTCAAATATATTTGTTAATATTAGATCGGTACCCAATACTATTTTCCGATGACTATTTCATGAAAAGTTACCCATATAACTATAGGTAGTGTTCATTAAAAAAAATTACGACGTGTGTACCAATTTATCTTCATCACCGTATGTTGGTCCTCGTCATCAAGCTTCCTACCCAAACTTCGATGTTTTTTTTTTTTTGATTTACATAAATTAGTAGTCTAACTTTTTAAGTTTACATATAAATAATTAATTATAACGTGTAACTGTGTAAGTAGGTAGGTAAGCTGTATGATTTTCTGTCATATATATTTGCACGTACCTACGTATTATAATATACCGCTATAAGAAACGCATTATCATACATTTTAATTTCGTGTTCTGACTTTGGTTAAATCCAAAGAAATACGTCTTGAATAAAAAACATTTGTTTGGCTACCTATAGCAAGTTTTTTTAGAGTTCAAAATTTCGAATTTTGTGTTACTGCACATCTTTATATACATTTACACTGAATATTATATTGAGTAAGTACTTACTAATTATAGTAGTTTTTAATAAAATTGAAAAAAAATGTATTCATAATGCTAGACTGACGGGCCTCGGAAAAAGTTACGAATTAATACCTATACCTAAATATGATGACCTCTTAGGTATCTGAATACATACTTTTAATTTTTTATTTTTAACCATTTAAATTAATCTCGTCAAGGAACAATATTTTTGTTTCATATATGATAACAATTTTTAAAAGTCTGAAAATAACATTTTGTGAAACTTCTTAAAATGTTTAAGATTTCATTAAATACGTAAATAACACAATGCCTAAATTCCATATCTGGTATCCATACATAACCTTTATGAAGTTAACCTTGACATTATTAACAATTATTTAATTAATTCTACTTACATTAAAATTAACAGAGGTGATTATGGCCTAAAATGCCTTGTTAAGTTAATAAATAGTTTTTTGACCGTATATTAACGAACATTTTGTAGATTCGACCCAACTTTTTTTAAATAATACCTAGGTATTACTTTGGCTATGGGTATCAAGGCTACACGAATCTCTGAAAATAAATACGTCCAGTTTATGGTATGTTGTTCACGAATTGCAGTAAAAAATTCTGAATTAAAAAATTCCGCCGTAGATAAGTCCTAAGCCTCATAAGTCCGAGATAAATAATTCTAGTATATTATATACATAACAATATTTAAAATAATTTGTTTTAAAAAAAAAATTAAATTATTATAATTTTATTATGTTCTTAGTATCTTAATCAATGTAAAAAAAAAATCGAAATAATTATTACATACAAATAAAATATACATGACAAGATTGAACACCGCGGCTATATCCACAGCTTTCAAACAACAATACAAACGGACATGAAATGCGTCATATGAACTAACGAAACGGACTTGAAATTCAGTCAGAAAATGAAAATTCAAAAATAAGTATAATAATAATAATAACAATATTATGGTTAAAATCACGATGAGATGTCGTTGTTAAAATTTGAATGTCGATACGATACGGGCGCAATAATTCAGGGCCTGCGGCATATAACAATAACCACTATATAAGATATTATAGTATGGTTGCCCAACGAGCAACGATAAGTCGGCATACGATTTAAATCTTGCTCCTGGTGCTAGCACTTATAGTAAACTATATTATAATTTATAACATGAGACGATAATTAAATATTTTTTTTTATTTTGTATAGGTAAAACACAACAATTTGTATTAGTTTTCATTTTAACTGATATGAGCGCTATATGCCGAAAGAGTCGCGTATCATATGACTTTTGGATTTAAACCGAATGCCGTGTGATAACATTTTTCTAATGGAGCGTTGCGCAACAATACTGTCTTAAATCCTGCCATAGACATACACAGGTATCTTGTCTATAGGTACCTAGGCGACCACGAAATTGGCCAGTGGGCGGTTGTAAGTACAACACCGAGCTTTTCGATACCCGACGGACAAAACAAAAAGACCTTCGTAAAAATTTCGTACAGATAAATGTTATTTAACGTTGCTGTACGTATGGTAGTATTTATCGATGTGCATATTATGATATTGTCTGTTGTATATATTATATTATACTATTTATTATATATATATATATATATGTAATAAATATATTTTATATACACTGTGTTTTAAGACTTGGTTTCAGTACGTATATGCGTGTTCAGCTATTGAAAATTAATCAAGGTTACCTCACCCTGAAACCACCCTCTAACCAGGGCTTGAAACCGATTTCAAAATCGGTTTTAAATACCGGTTAAAACCGATTAAAAATCGAAATCAAAATCGAAATCGTTATCGAAATCATTATAAATCAAAACCGGTATCCAACATTAAAATCAAAATCATAATTTCCCAAAACCGATATCTAAAAATTAAATCAAAATCGAAAAAATTAAAAACCGGTATCCAACATTAAAATCAAAATCATAATTTCCCAAAACCGATATCTAAAAATTAAAATCAAAATCGAAAAAATGAAAAACCGGTATCCAACATTAAAATCGAAATCATAATTTCCTAAAACCGATATCTAAAAATTGAAACCAAAATCGATAAAATTAAAAACCGGTATACAAAATCGAAATCAAAACCGACATTTTTTCAATCGGTTTAAGTAAAAATAGTAAATACTAAATAGTATGAAAATAAACGTAGATACTATAATAAATTATATTGCAACGGTCAGACGTAAATACGTAATGTGTTGTCGGAAAAGATTTGGTTGATACGGGTTCATAAAATCATAAATCATAATTATTAATACATTACACTACCTATGAATAGTATTTTTTTTGTTAAAAAATTTAATTTTATTAAGGTTATTAGTTTTTAATATCACAATGCAGAAATATTGCACAGGTAAAATGAATAAGAATAGCATGATATGGGTCAATTTTGTGTTTTTTTAATTCATCAGCTTATTAATTTATTGAATGTTAAAGAAATACACGTAGCGAAAATATTATTTATTGGTTAGAGCATTTATTTTTTCCAAGTTCATTAAATTTAGAGTAAAATACTAAAATCGCCTTTTTACAAAATATAGAATATTAATAATAGTACATTTTATTATTTTACGGCATAAATTGGTATTTTTTTTCTATTTTAATGTCTTACAAATGAGTAACAGCTATAAGGATTTATTTTTTGAAAAAATTGGTTCAGTAAATTTGAGTACTATATTCAATATTGATAAATCAACCATTACAGGGCAGAACTAAAAAAAACATCAGATTATTCTGAAAATTGGTTTACATTTTCCTACTTGGATTTTGGGAAAAATATTGTCTTGCATATTTGGAAATGGAATTTTCCTTACTCCTTTTACGACAATACCGCAGAAAAATTGAAGGATTATCAATACCGGTATTGAAAAATTGAAAACGAAATCGAAAAATTTAGAAACCGGTATCCAAAATCGAAATCGAAATCGAAATTTTTTCAATCGGTTTCAAGCCCTGGAGTGGAGTGGTACGGGGTTACCCCGCAAAATGTTTGTCCACTACTCCGCTTGCCAAACTTTAAAATACTCGTCCTAAACCCGATTTTTATGTATCAAAATATTACTTACAAAA
>NC_042493.1:128368976-128381194 GCF_005508785.2 Acyrthosiphon pisum
AAAAATCGAATATTATGTTATTTAATCAGAATTTCCATACTTATAACTGAAAAAAAATTGCATTTAAATATATTGATTTTCCACGGAGATACTAAGGACCAGTTGCACCGTCTATACGGTTAAACTTCCGGGCAAATTCGGCCGATTAAACTCCGGTTAACTTTGATCAGAGACGGTGCAACTGGCCCTAAGGGTGATACAGGACTTCTGGGACACACTGTATATTCATATCGGCGTTTCGTTTTGGGTGTGGGCAGAGATGTCCGCGGGACGGAGAGCACTATCGTATGATATTCGACATTATTATAATAATAAATTGTTCATTTTCGACCGTCACGCGCTATACGGAACGGACTGCTCGCCCCGACGGCCTATGCTGAACGACACCGCGTCGCGGCCTCATCTACATATTATTATGTAATAATCTTAAAAATAATTAATTATGATAGCGACCGTGTGTGTGTGTTTGAGCCGGCCAGTGGTGGTGTGTATCGCGTTCGGTTCTCGACAATTATACCTACACTATATACATCGCTTGACCGCACTTGAAATATAATTACGATATGTGTGGTCTACAGATTTTGGACGATACGCGTTTTGTAAGCGCTCACCGGCTGTAGTATATTATATTATCATGTTACCATATACTAGCGAAATAACCCGGCTTTGCCCCGGAAACAAAAATCGTGATTAATTGACTCCTTTTGGACAAAATCCGCTGCGCAAAAAATTGTATTATATATCAATTTTATCCATCCCGCGTGGCGTAAAATATTATAATATGTTCTAATGTTGGCAATAAAGTCGTTGGCTAGCGTAGCGAGCGGTTTTTGGACCATTGAGTGCAAAAAAATTTACGGTCACCCTCAAAAACTTTACCTGTGTCCGATATAATAATATTATCGTAACACACAGCAATTTTCGACGTAATAATCGCGAGATTTTATCAAATACTATGATATTGTGATGGCAAGGGCGGAAGTGATTATATCCAACCACAGGCGTACAATAGTACGTACATTTTTTTTTAAATTGTTTAAAACATTATAATCTATTATAGCCTTGCCCTCCTTCCAACCGTTAAAAAATAATTACTATAGTTTAGTTATAGATCTTTGAACTGTACGCCGGAAAGAAAAGCCCATTTACCAACTCTCCAGTATTTACAATTTAAAATTTAACTTTTGGTGCAGGCATATTGTCCATAACTCGCATCTTCCTAGTTATGCCAGCGTACAAATCGCCAGTAGCGACGGTTTAACTTAATCTTAATCAAAGTTGTTAATTATAATTATGTAAATTTTCAGTTAATAAATTAAATTAAATTATCACTCAGTAGGAGGGAAATACGATACGTTTTTGGAGAAAAATTGACTTGTTCAAGTTGTCAGATATAGGTATATAGATACCTAAATTATTGGTAGAACGATAGTAGCGTCTGATAAATTATAAAGACGACCCATTTCAAAGTTTTCCAAGAGACCATACTTTAATACATAACACATTTTTTTGATAATTATTTTTATTTTTATAAATGATTATAATATTTCATATATATAAGTAAGGCTAATAAAGTAAAAAAAAAATGTAAATAAACTATTGTAATAATTATGAATTATTATAATCGGATAATTAGATAACAGCGTGCTATTAATACTTATTGTGTTTAATTTAATGATCGGTTTTAGGTACCTACTAGATAATATTTGAAGACACATTTTGTTATTATTATTAAATATATAATATAATTTTCACATTATTTAACGTTCAATGTCAGGGGCAGACTGAGGCTATGAAGGCCCAAGTGGGTATACATTTCAAAACTAACAAACAAGAGACTCGTGTTACAATTTTTATTTTAAATAAAATAACTTTTTAAGGAACTTATAACAAATAGAAAAAAGTTCTGAAGGCTTATACTCAACTAAATTTAACATAATAAAATAAAACAAATTACTTCAATATATTACAATTTTTAAATTTTACTATACAAATAAAATAAAAAAAGGTGGGTAAGTAGATGTCGCTCTGCTGTACAGCAGGTTACAAGTGGGACACTGTATAATGGATAGAATTAAATTTGAATTCAATGATGTAATATCACTGTATAAGAAAAACGATTCTGAGCGGAGACGGTATATCAGTCTATGTATATTAGACATATATATACTTATCTATGGTATTAAAAAAAAATTGACCTATAATAGGTACCTATAATAAATTCATAAAAATTTAATTTGACTTTCTTATAGATATTTTTTGTTTGATAAAGGTAGATAATCTTATAAGGAATCTTGTATTACATTTTCATATCTTAGATTTAAAAAGAAAATTTTTATGAATTTCTAACTCGAAATAATTTGCAAATTTTCGTGATTTTTCCGTATTTTATCAATATTTTAACTTTAAATACTTATAAAAAAAAATTGTGACGAACGATTTGTAATATTTTTCATATGTTATTGTAACAATATAATAGGAGCTTCGTATTAATTTTTCAAGCTTTTTTAGCAAAGAAATAAAGTTTTATTAACATTCGTAGAAAAAAAACCTAAAAAAAATTGGAAACTGAGTAGGTATATCAGTAAACAACTCAAAAGAAGTCAAAATATTTTGAAAATTTTTTCGTGAATAGAAAAGGCTAAATAATATAAACATTCAGTGAAAATGTCATGTATTTGAGATCGTTTGTTTAAGAGTTACACCAAAATCCAAAATCGATTTTGTCAAAAACAAATTTTGCGTAAAAATTCCCGTTTTGTTCCTTAATTTTTATTTTGTTTTTCCGGGCGCTTTTGAAAACTATTAGGAATTTTAAATTTTGACCTTCTAAAATTACAAACTATATTCACTTTCTCATTAAACAAGATACTGAAGTTGAAAATCGAAGCATTATTTCGACTACTAATCTTGTACACACACACACACAAAAATAAAAATGATATTATGTATGTATTCATATATACGCGCACGTGAATTATTATTATTATTTTGTATATCTGACCGAAACATAACATAAATTTACATTTACTACCTTGATTTATTATTACTATATGTATATTATTAGTGATATTGAAAGGAACCGTCCAGAAAAGCCATTGGGATCACATTATTATATTATTATAATTTAAATGTGCTGATAATATTTTAGGAATTAAAAATATAGTAATGTAACGAGGTTGGGGAACCTGTTATATTTATATAATTTAGTGAGGGTTTTCAGAGCCCTATGAATTATATTTCAACCATAACTCGGGAGCTTTAGGAAAAAAAGATCAAATATTAAGTTCTAGTTGATTTCTAGTCTATTTCTATTTCTATTTTTAAGTTCTATGTTTTTATTATTACACAATACTTATTAAATATTATAATACCACGGGTCTAACAACCATATTACTATATTAGTACTATACCTATAGGAATCATTGATTGCAATTTACAGTAACATAGTATTATAATATTTATTATGTAGGTATTCATGTTGAATGCAGTATACGAGAAGTTTTTTATTTTATTTACTGACATAAATTAATAGTTTAAGACAATATCACACGTAAAACATTCAATGTAGTTGATGATTATTATTTATTAATATTTATGATATGCATGTTTCACTTATTTATTATATTATTAAATTATAAATACTATTACTATATTATCAGAAAAGTAGGTAATCGCTAATCGGAGTACTCTAATTAGTTATTTCGTATAGATTGTCTTGTTTTATTGAATAGTCACACAGTGTATAAACGTGTGTCTTGGCTTATTTCATAGATTATTTTGTTTCACCCGGTTTTTATTAAATCGGACAACATAGATTCTCAATTAATGTGGATTAATGAGGTACCAACTCGTTACATAAATAAGTCAACTCAAATATATTTGTTAATATTAGATCGGTACCCAATACTATATTCCGATGACTATTTCATGAAAAGTTACCCATATAATTATAGATAGTGTTCATTAAAAGAAATTACGACGTGTGTACTAATTTATCTTCATCACCGTTGGTCCTCGTCGTCAAGCTTCCTATCCAAACTTCGATGTTGTTTTTTTTTTTATTTACATAAATTAGTAGTCTTACTTTTTAAATTTACATAAAAATAATTAATCATAACGTGTAACTGTGTAAGTAGGTAGGTAAGCTGTATGATTTTCTGTCATATATATTTGCACGTACCTACATATTATAATATACCACTATAAGAAACGCATTATCATACATTTTAATTTCGTGTTCTGACTTTGGTTAAATCCAAAGATATACGTCTTGAATAAAAAACATTTGTTTGGGTACCTATAGCAAGTTTTTTTAGAGTTAAAAATTTCGAATTTTGTGTTTACTGCACATCATTATATACATTTACACTGAATGTTATATTGAGTAAGTACTTACTAATTATAGTAGTTTTTAATAAAATTGAAAAAAAAATGTATTCATAATGCTAGACTGACGGGCCTCGGAAAAAGTTACGAATTAATACCTATACCTAAATATGATGACCTCTTAGGTATCTGGATACATACTTTTTATTTTTAATTTTTAACCATTTAAATTAATCTCGTCAAGGAACAATATTTTTGTTTCATATATGATATAAAAATTTTTAAAAGTCTGAAAATAACATTTTGTGATGCTTCTAAAAATGTTTAAGATTTCATTAAATACGTAAATAACACTATGGTTAAATTCCATACCTGGTATCCATGTTATTATATTAACTTTTATTAAAATGTTAATTTTAATTTTTAATTAATTTTAGTGTAATAAAAGTGCAATTGAATCATGTAACTTGACTGTCAAAGTATTATTTATTTTAAATATTTTCAAAAAGTTAAATTTGTTTTAGCTATTAGAATCTGAGTTAATACCTTTTAAATAAATAAGACATTTTTATTTATTATGAAATTATTCAATAATAGAAATTCTTAACTTGATATTATTATTTATGGAATACAATAATAACAATTATTTATTAATAATATTAATATAAATGGGAATTAATATAATTATGAATGCAATAAGGCCATATATCTCAAAACATATATTTTAAATACAAGTAAATACCATTTCTGTTAAGTTTAAGTTCTTAAAAAGGACATCATCAAACTCAGAAGAAAATATTGAATAACATTTGTTATACTTATATCTGGCTGAAGATAACTCACTAATTTTTATAAGCTATTGAATCTTAAAAACGCTCTCCTTACCTCTTTAGATATACGGCCCTCTTGTACTGACAGTACATTGTCTGTTGTATAATATATTATACTATATATTATATATATATATGTAATAAATATATTTTATATACACTGTGTTTTAATACTTGGTTTCAGTACGTATATGCGTGTTCAGCTATTGAAAATTAATCGAGGTTACCTGACCCTGAAACCACCCCCTAACCGCCACACAAAAATTATATTGTGAAATTCTCTTGGTTTCTTGCCAGTGTTGTCGTCTCACCACAATATAAATCGACGTGACGGCTTGAACAGTAAGTTATAATATAATATATATTATATGGGCATACGGACCGGCGTCGAAGATAAGTCCCTGTATTCGTATAATATTATATCTCATAGTATACGGTACAATAAACATATTGTCCCCATAACGCCATGACGAGGGTCTCTCACTGTCAAATTTTACCTCTGGCTGGCGGCGTGGTAGAGGGTGGAAAGTGTATGTTTTCCAAAGGTATACATATTGTATTGTATATATAATATAATATACTATGTGAAGATACCCGGCGACGCCGACGCCTTGCAGATCGTAAATACGATTTCGTATTTTCATCGTACAGACTTATATTCTTAAAGTGGGTACAATAGTATTATACAATACACGACTGCAGAACAGACAATTATCTTCGGGTCGTTTACTTTCACAGAATATAATATAACATATGGCATCCGGGCCGAGGATATGGCCGATTTTGGAATGAGTCGTGCTATATATATTTTTTGTATTATATAAAGGTACAATATAAAAAAAAAATATATTACCTCTGTAGTAACAGACCGACGCCAGTGATGATATCTTTGGGTCCGTATAGTAATAAGAACATGATTTACAGATTAAATAGATTTAAGAACATAAATTCCACATGGAGCTTATATCGTACCTTTCCATCATATATAATAATGTGTATTGTATCGAAGGTGTATATAATCCGTGCTGTAGGTCCAAATTGTTGTTGAAAATGAAACAGAAATGTCATTTGGCGACTACAGAAATATATTATATTACAAGTACCTACTAAGCATTATTAAATCTGAAAAAAAACTATATATTTATATATTATGAATAATTGTTATTTATACACTAAAAATATACTGTAATGGTGTTATATAGAATAAGATTATACAAAAGTGAATTATTTAGTTGTAATTATATATATTTTAATATTTGCGTGTATAAATTATTGGTACATGTGTACATTGCCGTTAATATTTCATAAAAAATAATATTATATGGGCTATTGAATAAAATGAATATTACTTGGCCGATATTTAGCTCAATAATTGGTCTTTCATACCTGCAAATAATCGAACGCAATATTAGTGTATCGCCTAGAAAAAGACTGAACGCAATTAGTATATATTATGAAAAGATTATTTTAATTTTAATAGGAAAACCCCTAAAAATATGTTCACAATAAATGAAAAATGAAAATAATGATTGCTAAACATAAACGTAATCATGTTCATAATGTTCATACACGTATTTGATTCTAACATTTGTTTTAAATTCTGAGTGGAACGATGAATGTTTTGATTTTACAATGATGTGAGTTATTTTATTTTTTTTAAATTTTATTATTTTTTTTAATTTTTTAATTTTTTGTCTGCCATCACGGTTTGGGGCAGTAAAACTGCTTCGATTTTCTTCCACAGTATCTTGTTTGATGGGAAAGTAAATCTAGTTGGTGCATTCGGGAGGTCAAAATTTCTAATAGTTTTCAAAAGCGCCGTGAAAAACAAAAGAAAAATTAAGGAAAAACGGGAATTTTTACGCAAAAGCTGTTTTCGAGAAAATCGATTTTGGTTTTTGGTGTAACTTTAAAACAAATGACCGTAAATACATCATGAAATTTTCACAGGTTGTTTATATTTCCATTTTCTATACAAAATAAAATGTTCAAAATACTTCGATATTTTATTGAATTATTGTTATTATATTATATTATTATGTAAATATGAATCCAATACAAACTGTGGCAATTGATTTTAGCAAGTAAGTAGATAGTAAGTAGTACTATTACATGTAAAGGAACCGATATTTAGTATGCTGCGTTAAAACTTAAAAATATATTTGAATTTACCTTACAAATTTGTACGCAAAATAATATATAACAAAATCAGTGGCATGGCGTGGTGAACGGTAATTTCAGAGGCAAATTGTCTCTGAGATTTTTCTTAAATAGCGAGGTTTGTGGTCACTGGAGGGTCCCCTAGTAATTATTGTAATATAATATACTCAATAGGTAGTCAACGACGATCTGAAATATAGTTAGTTATAGTATATTAATGCATTATTATGCATTAGGACTTGGGATATTATTTTGTCACTTGCCTCTGTATAATTTTTAGTGTATGATTAACTAAACTACATTAGAATACATTAAACTACAAACCTACATAGTAGGTACACATTGCCAATGCTACATATAGGTAGGTAACGATGTGTATAGACTATAGGTATATATGCACAGTATATACATTATGTTATAATAATATATTATGTATTATGCTTTACCTCTATCTATAATATAGAATTTTTATGAGTTTAAAATCGTTATTCTTGGTTATTTAATATACGATTTCGTTACCTAGTTATATTATAGTACAGGTATCTATAATGTAGTTATATCATATAGGTTCAAGGTACAAAGATACATTTTTAAATTCGTCACAATTTTTTACTCGTTTCTATGGTGTAGACAAACCGTTCGAAATTAAAATCCCGTTTTTCGCGGTTTTTCGTAATCTATCGGTGGTTTTTTCCCGTAACATTAATTAACAATTGAAAAAAATCTAAAAATTACCCCTATAAAGCATCATTTTGATCCAATTGGCTAAAAAATAAGATGATAATTAATATGATTAAATATGATAGAAATGCTGTATACGGAAAAAAAAAACTTTAATTTAATATGAATATAAGGTCCTTTACTCACACACAGCGACTTAATAATATAATAAAAATCTGTAAATATTTAATTATTGGTAAAAGCTTTCAATTAAGATTGAAAAAATTAAAATTAAAATTTTTGATTTAAACACTTAAAAATTAAAATATCGTAAAAAACCAACCAGAAGGCACAGATAAGGTTGTTAGCTAAAAGTTTGATAATAGGTCAATTCACTCTAAAATCAAAAATGACAGCACCAAAATTGAAACTAGCGAACGAAAATTTGCTATAACGTACGTATGTAAGACGGAGACAACACTTGCGGGTGCGACGTCCTCTTAAAAAAAAAATTAATAAAATTAAAAATGTTTATATGCCCAAAATAGCCCAAAAATAATCTAAATAATATAAATTATATTAACTTATCTTTAGAACCTATTATTTGATGAAATATAATTTCCAATATTCAATTTAATATCGTGTACCAAAAATGTAAAAACTAATAATTTTAGTTGCAGAATGCAATTTGTAATGACTAAAGCCAAGCAATAATTAATGGTGTTTCTAGGATAGGTATAATTGAATGTATAATATTTAATAATGTACGTTTTTTCATAATCTGTAAGAGGACGATATTACAATGTTAAAAATAATTATAAAAATACTATAAATTTGAGTTTTTTTTTTATGATTAAAAATTGTTTTCATAATGATGTCCACAAATGCAGCCTTTTTAAAAAAGCGCTCTTAATTCCGCCATAGTCTCTTGTCTACGATACCTTCACCTTAAACCGGTCATGTGTGTGTATGATTTTTTATATAAATATATATATTCTATAATATAGGTAGTATTCGACATTATTTTCTCGGTGTGCTTTTGCGGACACAAGGGGTCGAAGATGACTATATATATATATAGTTTACTGTCATACCATAATGACATTATATTATTATTATCATTATTTGTCGGTCGTGTAGGTAAAATCTTTTAAATCGCTGCACCTGTATAATATACTACCTATATAATATAATATAATAGTATTCCGTCAAAAAATTTAAATATATATAATACAAGGTTCCTCGTAAGATAAAAAATTAAAAAAAAAAGCGTAAATACCCACAATGATTTTGTATAAGTGCCTGAAGTTCGAATTTCGTCAAAATTCGTAAAAATCAATAAAATATACTAATTATTTTGAGTTAAAAAATCATAAAAAAAATGTGTATAAGCATTTCAATTTAAAAAGTTGAATTCATTTTTATAGCTTTAAGGATTGAAATTTAGAACAATAGGCTCCACGTAGGTATATAGTTCATTCTGTAACCAAAACATTTTTAAAAAAAAGTAAATAATTTTTTTATAGATATTTTAAGTTCAAACTTGAATGTAGTTACATATTACTAATAATATAAGTATTAAGTACCTACCTATTTAACTTAAATACTTAGTTTCTACACTGTAGATTCATAGATCGTAGTACTCACATGCACGAATAAGAGTAAATCATCTATGCAAAATAGTTATAAATAATGAATAATATATCACTTTATTTATAAATTATATTTTACAAGTTTTTTTCCTTGTTAAATAATAATCATTGATTTTTTTTTAGGTGATTTATGCAGTTTTATAGCCTATAACGAAAAAAATAATGGACAAATCTGAGGCCCCTAAATAAATTCCATATATCAAAGCCCGGGGGTCATGCCCCCTTGGATCCCCCCCCCCTTAAACGTTGTACCAACCCATACAATTACTCCATATTGACATATAAACTGGTATAGTGAAATATATACAATTATCATAGCGTCATTAGAAATTAGTTTATTTAATCTATATTATTTAAACGTAATTGTCCTTAGTCGAGTTGTAATGTTTAATACATGCATATTCCATCACATATAAAATAAATCCATATAAACACGAATTGAGATTATAAATAATTTTTACAGTACCTATTAATGTTAACATTAATTATTATTACTTTCTATAGTAGATATTCATATAAATATATCATCAATTGTAGTTTTATTAATAATTATACACGACACACATATGCCAATGAACAAACATGACACTCCAATTTTACATTTTTACCAATTGATAAATCTTTGTCTACAGAACATAATATTATTTCATTGACAAGCACAATAAATATTAGTTATATATGTTGGTCTCAAATATTTATTATTTGCTTGACCTAAATATATTGAAAATCAATTAGATGCATCTTGATTTTGAAACAATTGTTAATAAAATAAAATGTACGTCCGTCGTAAGCAATTTATTATGTAGTTATATTAAGTATCGATACTTATCAAAATGTATTCACAATTAATAGGTTCAATATTTCAAAAAATGTAGTCCCTAATAATTGCATCATATTTTAATATTTTTTATGATATTAAATTCCAGGAAAACACCATTATCATTAAAAATAATCAATAATAATTGAAGCTAATTGTTTTATTATAATTAAAAATAGGTAATTGCAAAAAATATTTTATTTATTTTAAATGTTAACATTTCATTTAACAATCAAATGAGGTTGTTTTTAATTTATGCGAGCATTTAGTAATGTTATAAAAAAAGAAATCATTTTTAAATCATTTTTAATGCACGTGGGTACCGTATCATTATATTGTACCAATTAGGTCAATACCTTTCGTTCATAATTTGTTTATAAATATGAAGTCATGATTGTTTAGATCTAATAAAATGAATCACGGGAGTTTTTATTTTAATATTTGGTAGTCATAACATTAGTTTTGATACAATTTTAATGTAGGTTTACTCTTTAACAACTTCAACAATTTACTTTTAATTATCAATTAAACCTAAACAAAAGGTGGGCAAGTGGGTGTTCCTCTGTTGTACAGTAGTTTACAAGTGAGTTATTGTAATAGATGGTGTTAAATTTGAATTCAATGATAATATCAGCGAAGACGGTCAGTCATCCTATGATATTACTAAGTATATTTGATGATATACCTATACCTATGATTACCTTACCTATACCTAAATATGATGACCTCTCAGGTATCTGAATACATACTTTTTATTTTTTATTTTGAACCATTTAAATGAATCTCGTACGTTAAGGAACAATATTTTTGTTTCATATATGATAACATTTTTTAAAAGTCTGAAAATAACATTTTGTGATGTTTCTAAAAATGTTTACGGTTTCATTAAATGCCTAAATTCCATATCTGGTATCCATATATAACCTTGATGAAGTTAACCTTGACAATATTAACAATTATTTAATTAATTCTACTTACATTAAAATGAACAGAGGTGATAATGGCCTAAAATTCCTTGTAAAGTTAATAAGTAGTTTTTTGACCGTTAACATTAACATTTTTTATCAACGAACATTTTATAGATTCGACCCAACTTTTTCTAAATAATATCTAGGTATTACTTTGGCTATGGGTATCAAGGCTACACGAATCTCTGAAAATAAATACGTCCAGTTTATGGTATGTTGTTTACGAATTGCAGTAAAAAATTCTGAAGTAAAAAAGTCCGCCGTAGATAAGTCCTAAGCCTCATAATTCCGAGATAAATAATTCTAGTATATTATATACATAACAATATTTAAAATAAGTTGTTTTAAAAAAAAAATTAAATTATTATAATTTTATTATGTTCTTAGTATCTTAATCAATATAAAAAAAAATCGAAATAATTATTACATACAAATAAAATATACATGACAAGATTGAACACCGCGGCTATATCCACAGCTTTCAAACAATAATACAAACGGACACGAAATGCGTCATGAATTAACGAAACGGACTTGAAATTCAGTCAGAAAATGAAAATTCAAAAATAAGTATAATAATAATAATAACAATATTATAGTTAAAATCACGATGAGATGTCGTTGTTAAAATTTGAATGTCGATACGATACGGGTGAAATAATTCAGGGCCTGCGGCATAGAACTATAACCACTATATAAGATATTATAGTAATGGTTGGCCGACGAGCAATGATAAGTTGGCATACGATTTAAATCTTGCTCCTGGTGCTAGCACTTATAGCAAACTATATTATAATTTATA
>NC_042493.1:128381244-128386364 GCF_005508785.2 Acyrthosiphon pisum
AAAATGTAAAAACTAATAATTTTAGTGCAGAATGCAATTTGTAATGACTAAAGCCAAGCAATAATTAATGGTGTTCTAGGATAGGTATAATTAAATGTATAATATTTAATAATGTACGTTTTTTCATAATCTGTAAGAGGACGATATTACAATGTTAAAAATAATTATAAAAATACTATAAATTTGAGTTTTTTTTTTATGATTTAAAATTGTTTTCATAATGATGTCCACAAATGCAGCCTTTTTAAAAAAGCGCTCTTAATTCCGCCATAGTCTCTTGTCTACGATACCTTCCCCTTAAACCGGTCATGTGTGTGCATGATTTTTATATATAAATATATATATTCTATAATATAGGTAGTATTCGACATTATTTTCTCGGTGTGTTTTTGCGGACACAAGGGGTCGAAGATGACTATATATATATATAGTTTACTGTCATACCAATATACCATAATGACATTATATTATTATTATCATTATTTGTCGGTCGTGTAGGTAAAATCTTTTAAATCGCTGCAACTGTATAATATACTACCTATATAATATAATATAATAGTATTCCGTCAAAAAGGAATTTTTACGCAAAAGCTGTTTTCGAGAAAATCGATTTTGGTTTTTGGTGTAACTTTAAAACAAATGACCGTAAATACATCATGAAATTTTCACAGGTTGTTTATATTTCCATTTTCTATACATAATAAAATGTTCAAAATATTTCGATTTGTTATGAACTGCTTAGGGACATTTTCAATTTCCAATTTTATTAGTTTTTTTTCCATGAATGTTAATAAAACTTTATTTGTTGAGTAAAAATACTTTAAATTTTAAGACATGGCTCCTACTATATTGTTACAATGAAAAATATCAAAAATCCTTAGTCACACTGTTTTTTTATTAGCATTTAAAGTTCAAAAATTGTCAAAATATGTAAAAATCACGAAAATTAGCAAATTATTTTGAGTTAAGAATTCGTAAAAATTTTTATTTTTAAATCTAAGATTTGAAAACATAATACTGTCCATTTTTTAAAAAAAAAAAATGTCTACAAGAAAGTCAAATTAAATTTTTATGAGCGTTTGAAATTCATATTTTTACAACATTTGATATTCGCTCGATTTCTCATGTGACGATATTCTTATTTTATTTTAATTAAAAAATGAATGACTGTAGATACTTCATTAGATCTTCCGTTGCGGCATAACAATTTAATAGGACTCCTGATATAATATTGTTACAATAGCAGTTAAAAAATATTAAATAAACATTGGATTAATATTTTTTATAAGCATTTAAAGTTTTAATTTTGACAAAATTTAAAATTTATTTTGTAGTTAAAAATTTATAAAATGTTCTACTTTTAGCAAATGATTGAAAACTTAAAACAAGGTTCCACGTTAATACGTTACATATAAATTACTTTATTCACAATAATATCATCAAATATATTTAGTAATATCATAGGCTGACTGACCGTTTTCGCTCAGAACCGTTTTCTTACACAATAATATTAATATACAGGGGTTGTCACTTAATGTAATCACTTTGGTACGGGACATAACTGATAACTAGGGCTCGGATTTTAAAGCATAATAAATAACAAAAAAAGCACAAAATTGTTTTAAAAAAGCAAAAATGAAGCATATTTATTTTTTAAAAAAGCAAAAGAAAAGCATGACTAAAAATTAACATGAATTAGTTATAATTTTATCAAACTGAATAAAAAAAAAGAATTTAAATTAAAAAAAGAATTTACTACCATGTATTTGGCAAGATTTTCAGAAGTGAAACTGACTCTATTGTCTGACAGTAATAACATAATCCGATTGATAATACTAAACGTAAGTTAAAAAAGTTATAAAAAATAACAAAACTTTCGTTAACTAAAAAAATAAATAATAATGTAGTGCGTTGTATCAAATGTTATAATCATTACACATAGTTATTATCATGTTTTCATTTTTAAGTAAATAATTATGGCCAGGAAAATCACGATAAAATAACCCAGTTTCATCAGTATTATTGAATTCAAATTTAACGCCATCCATTACAGTGACCCACTTGTAACCAGTCTTGTAAAAAATACTTTTGAAAAAGTATTAAGATACCTACTAATACTAGTATTCGAATAAAAAAGTATTAAAAATACTTTTAAAATACTATTATCAAAATGTCTTTTACGAATACTCACAAAGTATTAAAATACAATATATAAAAATATTTATTTTTAATTTTATGCAATATAATATATATATTATATTGTAGTATTGTACATCAGTACAAATACGAATTATGTTACTACTTATCATAGATTTTAACAATTTCTATTAAAATGTCTGTCGTCTGACTATTAGAGATTCTGCATTTAGATATATTTCAACTAATATTGATTAAATTTTAACGAAAAAAATTAAATAAAAAGTGGTATTAACTATTAATATGGAACTATTTTAAAATTATTAGATTTTCAGTTTTCTTAAAAAATTACAATACAGAAACCATATACAATTTGATGTGGTATTTTTTTAATTTTAACTATTGTTATTACCTACTTTTACTAAACCTACAAAAACATAATATTAGTTTTCAACGAAAACAATATTATTTTTATTTATGTCAATTTTTTGTGAAAAACTATAAATTAAAATTAATAAAATGGACTTTATGGTATTTTAATACAAGTATTTAAATTTTTTTTAAAAAAAATTTTAAAAAGTATTCAAAATACTTAAAAAATACATTTAAAAAAAAGTATTTAGAATACCATATAAATACTTCAAATATTATTTAAATACAAGTGTTCAAATACTTGTATTCGATTACTTTACAAGACTGATTGTAACCTACTGTACATCAGAGTGACACCACTTGCCCACCTTAAGTTTATGTTTAATTGATAATTATAAGTTAATTGTTGAGTGTAAACCTTGATAAACCTCCATTAAAATTGTATCGAAACTATTATTATAACTAACAAATATTAAAATAAAAACTCCAGTGGTTAATTTAAAAGTTCTAAACGACCACCACTTCATATTTTAAAACAAATTATGAATGAAAGTCAATGACTTAATTGATAAAATACTATGATGCGGTACTAACGTGCATTAAAAATGATAATTATTGCTTTTTTTTTTATAACATTACTAAATGCTCGCATAAACTAAAAACAACCTCATTTGATTGTTAAATGAAATGTTAACATTTAAAAAAAAATTAAATATTTTTTGCAATAACCCATTTTTAATATTATATTAAAACAATTAGCTTCAATTATTATTGATTACTTTTAATGATAATGGTGTTTTTCCTGGCTTTAGCATCATAAAAAATAAAAATATGATGCAATTATGGACTACATTATTTGAGTGATACTATCTTCGCTCAGAATCGTTTTTCTTATACAATGATATTTTATCGTTGAATTCAAATTTAACACCATCCATTACAGTGACCTACTTGCAGCCTACTGTACAGCAGAGCGATACCCACTTTTCCTCCTTTTTAAATATTATTTTTGAATGTCTTGTTGAATACGCTGAAACGTAGATTCAGCAATTTACTAAGTCAGTATAGGCACCTACCATATAATATACACTTCTGCAGCTATATATAAGTTCTGAGGTGTTCTATGGTTTACCTATACCTACTGTTCGAGAGTATGGAGGGTGTTCGGTGAAGGACCAGTCGACTTTGGTCGACGATGATAATTTTGGAGTGCCTCTAGATTTTTGGTAGATAGGCAACTTAATGTGCCCATTGGTGTCTAGTACATAGGCAATCTAATGTGCCCCTATCGACGTGGTGCATAGGCAATTTAATATGCCCGTGACGAAACCGCGCAGTGGCGGCAGACAATACACGATGAATGCATGGAAGGAAGTGGCACACGGAATAAGGAATGATACAGTTTAAGTATGGGGCTGGGGTCCCTGTGGTCTGATCGGTCTGATGCAATGACTACAGGGCGCAATTACAATTCAGGCTGAACTTAAAAATACTTAATACTACGGCAGGTGAAGGTCCCGTCCGGTGAGCATTGCAGTCCGACGACCTAGAGCGGCCACTCACACAACGCACTGGGTTGCTGGCGGACTTACGCGCTTGACTCTGGCACCGGTCCCGAACTCGGGAAAGGAGATGGATTCCCCACGAAGGCTGGCAGGAATGACGTGATAATATATAATATGGACTCACTCGATTACCCGCGGTTGCATAAATGACAAGCACGAAATGTGGCAGGACGTCGGAGGTGGATGTTGGCGCAATGTCAACAACGGTCGATGATCCAATAACAAAACACTGCATGCGAGTTGAAGTGGCGCAATGGCGTGTACAGGGATTGTATTGAATTTTTAAAAAACGATACAATAGAAGATACATCGAACGTCTCGTGTATATAATATAATACGACGAGACGAGCGAACGAGTAGGTACAATAAGATCCGAATGATACGGCAATAACAATAACGAAATTGATATCATTAACAACGATATCAATTGTACATAATAATTAATTTAAATAATGATAATAGGAAGATAGATAGGAGTAATTATAATGGCGCACTCTCGGAGAGGAAAACAGATAATACCGATTACCGCTCGGGCACGCGGAGCTTGCGGGGGTTTCAGTCGTGGACCTTTGAACGCGGCGACGTGGACGATAATATGATTTACGATGTGTCGTAACACCTACTGCTGATATAATATAGACGTATAAATATATATATATATATTATATACAAATTGAAACAGGTATGATTAAAATATATATAGTTATTATTTACAAATGTACGCGACCGAATAACTTTTAAAATTTAAATCTAATATAGTATATATGGGCGTATACCTATCCACCTACCTACTTGTAGTTTTGTGAATTAAACGTTCATTGGCCAATCAATTTTATCAAAATTGTTTTCGTATAAGTACAAGCGATGCGTAGTGTTTATATTTATGTATAAGTATACAAGTATAGGTAGTGCGTGGTAATAATTGATATTTTTTTTTCACCGTAGATTTTTACTATAGATCCTATAATAATATAATCAGAGGTATAATATACTTTATTATATTATTATATAATATAGAGTATATTATAATGATGCCAATATAATTTC
>NC_042493.1:128386464-128389103 GCF_005508785.2 Acyrthosiphon pisum
TATATATCCCCACGGTGGCGTACAAATTATTTTTTCATAGGGGTGGGGGACATGGGGCTGATTTTTTAACATGCAATATTTATCATTAAAAATATAATTTATGGTTATGTCTAATATCAATTTATAAAATTATGATAAATACGCACTTTATAAATATATTACAGTTCCTATTAACAATATTTTTATTATATTAGTAAATCTATTTTTGTTTTTTTTTTGCTAACTCGTCCAGTACGAAACCGACGATGAACAGCCATAAAAAAAAATATTTCCTCAAAGTCCACAACTTGATTTTCTGTAACGATATTAGTGATCTTACTTATTTTTTCATCGACCGAGCGTTTAGAAGTAGAGTAACTTGCGTCAAAAATATCTAGTAATATTTTCCTTTTAATAGACATAGTAATAATTGTGAAAATGTAAAATAGACATAATATTCAATAATACAAAAAACACCGACAGTATAATAGTTATACATTTTAGTACACTATACGGACACACATTAGAAAACACGAGTACGAAAGAGTTAAGATGAATCACGGTGATAACTTAATATTATGAGTTATGAAAAATAAGAAGCAATCGATGTTTCAAGTTTTCAACCAATTAATGACCTTGGGCTGGAGCTACGTATTATTGTTAAATATACCTAACGATCGAACTATCGTATGGGCCAATGTTCTAGGAAAATGTAGAGGTGGTTGTTATTGAGAATTCTCTATCATCAAGTGGGAAAATTCCGATATTATATTTTCTGTAAACAAATAAATATTAATAATAATATTATCCTAGCTCCTAGATGAGAGTCTAGATGATAATATAGTCATGTCATATAAACACGTATAAACATATTCTGACATTCTGTCGAAATTTATAATAGTTGATAATTTGTTTCTATAAAAAAAAAAAAATAGAACATGAATGCATTATAGAATATACTTAAATATATTAAATTGTTATAAATGTAATATCACTATAAACTTTAAGATTATAATATATTATGATACGCGATTTTTTTAATTTTAATTTTTCACGTGAATGAAATTTTTTTGATTTCTTAATTTTCTCAATTTAATAGTTCTACGTTAGTAGAGATATTATCATGAGTACATTAAAAATCAATTTTAAAAACAATAAACAGTTAACAATTATTATTATAAACATATACAATAATATACATTGCATACCTAACTGCTCGCGTGTCACAAGCAAATCTCACGGAAAACGCCGATCCGGATGGCTATAAATTAAAATATAGGTATTAATATAATTTACTCTTAAAAAGACACTGCTTCCACGGAGTGTTACATCAAAAAGGAGTTGAGTAATCACAAAAACCTATAGCTATAGCAAAACATCATCGTGTCGACTAGTTATTAATATTAATTAACCATTAAAGCATATATACCGTATGTTGTATACGTTTAAAATCATAATAACACCAGTCTACACGAGCAGTTTATTGAAAACGTTCTATATATTTCGAGAAAACTGAATTAAATTTACAGTTTATTTGATTCATTTTAATTGTAATTTAGGTATGCGTGGTTTTAACTTAAAACCATCGTGGCAACTAAATTGTGAATATTTAAAATTATATACATTATATTTATATTTTCTTTGGATATATAAATATATCCAATACCCGCAGTGTATTGACATAATATATATTATGTTATATAATGATAATAAATTTATTTTTAAATTTCACAATAATACACAAGTTGAAACGGTATAAATGCGTTATATTATACATGAATTACTTATCACAAGAAAACTCATAAGAAAATAATAGGAATGTCCATTAAATTTTCACATCATGGAAACTATTTTAACGAAATTACGTATAATTAATAATTATTAAATTTTAAATTTGATAATTTTTGTCAAAATTTGAACTTTAAATGCATATAAAGAAAACCGTAACTAAGGTTTTTAATATTTTTCTAATGTCATTGTAACGATGCACTAGGAGCCTTGTATTAAATGTTCACGCTTTTTTACCAAAACAATAATTTTATTGATATTTAAAGGAAAAAAATCTAAAAAAAGGTGGATAAGTGGGTGTCGCTCTGCTGTACAGTAGGTTACAAGTGGGTCACTATATAATAGATAGTATTAAATTTGAATTCAATGATATAATATCACTGTATAAGAAAAACGATTCTGAGCGGAGACGGAATGTCAGTCTAGGTATTAGACATAATATCTATTATAGGTATACTTATCTATATGGTATTAAAAAAAAATTGACCTATAATAGGTATCAATAATAAATTCCAAATTAATCATATCACAATATCCATTAGGTAACGCGTTATACATCAACAACAAACCGTGGTGCTATCATAGATACATAATAGTATACTTTAGAAGTTTCAAGTACCTACAAATAATATTATACAATCACAACAAAATAACTAAAATAGTTATTCCAGGTTTTTTAATATGTAATTTCGTCCAAATTTGAACTTAAAATGACTAAAAATAAACTGTGCTTATGTATTTCATAGAAGTTTTGGTAACAGAATTAAATATTTACGCAGAATCTTGTTTAAATTTTCAATCTTTAGATATAAAAGTTGAACATTTTATAAATTTTTAACTACAAAATAATTATTCAATTTTAAATTTGATAA
>NC_042493.1:128389153-128390138 GCF_005508785.2 Acyrthosiphon pisum
TAAATATATATATATATATTATATACAAATGAAACAGGTATGATTAAAATATATATAGTTATTATTTACAAATTGAAACAGGTAGAGATGTGAGTTTGTATTATACAGTGGTATAATACTGTATTATTTGAGGTATTATACACATGGTATAAAATAATTTTATACAGACGGTAAAAAAAAAAAAAAAAATAATGTGTTATTTTTAGTTACTACCACAATTAAAGATAAAAACTATTATCATTAATTATTGTTATTATTATTAATAAGTATACTGTATACTGCAATCAACTTATTGGCTTAATGCCATTTTATATATATACAATTTTAGTAAATCAAATATTAATTTTTAAGTAGTACACTAGTATAGTAGTACCTATAGAATGGATCTCTAATGAAATACAGTATTAGTATTAATATAAAAATTAAAAATATAAAATATAATTGTTATCATGTTTATTTAGCATTCAGGTGTTAAAAATTACTTAAATCAATTTATTGTACTATTATATTATTGTACATTTAGGTACAATGAAATAGTATATAACTATATAGGTATTAAGTATAATTATCTATTTATTTCTAATTAAAAATTAAAAATAAATAAACAGATACCCTAATACCTATGTTTACTTAAACTTTTTAAAGATTAAATAATTTAGTTCATATAATTTTTTTTTACTAAATTTCTTACATTAGATATAAGTACTTAGTACATACAAGAAGAAAAAAGTGTGGAACCAAAAAGTTAGTAGATATATTTATATGCTAGTTGGCAGATAATAAGATTACTCAAATCCTAATTTTTTTTGAAGTTTATTTGATATTTTAAGAATATAATTTACTATGAAATGTGAATTGTAATTAAAATATTTTAAATTTAAGTTATTTCTAGTCACTATGTGTATGGACATATGGTACCTACATTATGGTAGCATGATTAAATATTAATTTGGTGAATTAGTTCTAAAATATTTCTTGTATTATG
>NC_042493.1:128390188-128391053 GCF_005508785.2 Acyrthosiphon pisum
TAGTAATTAGGAAAGTTTATTCAGTGTATTTTCACTTTATAGGGTTTTCAGAATTTATGATTTGATTATTAATTAATAATTATACTAGTTAATCAAACAGTTTTTCTTTAGATTTTTAAGGATAATTATCATTATGGTAGTTTTTTAGTTTTAAACTTCTCTAAAACTTAATATATATTATAAAATACAATAAGTCTAACTAGGATAGTAAAATGTATACTACTGTCTACTACTAATAATTAATATCTTCTCTAGACTCTAAAAAGTTTAGTATGATTTAAAGTTTATAAGTTTCTGCTAACAATGAAATATAATAATAATTTTAATTTTTATGTTTGCACAGTGCTAAGTGTCTTGGTAAATGTCCGTACAAATCAAAATACTATTGCAATTGATGACTTATGAATATTATGACTTAAAAAAAAATTAACTTTTTTTTAACTGAGTTAAGTTAATTTTATTTTCCATCTTAACTTTTAACTTAACTAGTTAAATTTTATTTTTTTGTTAACTTTTAACTTAACTGAAGGCAATTTGATTGAATTAACTTAACTTTCCACAGTTAATTATTTTCATTAACTTGCCCACCATTGCACAACACTACAACAGCGGGAAGCAACATAGTTAAACAGAATACGCTTTTCGATAGAAATTTATATATATATATAATATACTTTACTATATACATAGTACATATTATAAAGTCTCTGTATGCGAGTGGATCCCTAAGACGTCCATGAATTATTGGAACTGTGACGATTGTCCTTGCTATACGACGTGTGCAGTTACTGTGGCCGATTCACGCCGAAACCGTCTCACCACCACTAACAAAGGGGGCTGTTCGAAGAATTTGGGGTAAGAAAAA
>NC_042493.1:128391153-128391662 GCF_005508785.2 Acyrthosiphon pisum
CAGTTCATGAAATGAGTAGTTTCACTATGTGGATGCGACATATACAACTGCATTTTTTTTTGGTAAATAATCTCCCGAAATCCATTCCCAAGCGTATTGATCAGCCTTCCAATCTTCGGGTTTTTTTTCATTTTTATAAAAGTAGATATCACCAGGTTTTGGATTAACAGGTGGCCCCGAAGAAAATGGTTCATTTTTAGATTTGTTAAGCATAATATTGTAATAAACATTCCAATGGTGATAAGTTGGTGAACGTGAATGAACCATTGATGGTTCTACTCTAGCATTGTCGTAATTAAGAAAAGCTGGTTCTACTCTATCATTGTCGTAATGAAGAAAAGATTTTTCTGATTCCGCTTTAGTATCTTCAATAAACATTTCCGGATCCTCGTTAACGCTATTTAGTCAAAAATATTTAAATCAAGATTTGGTACGATTGAAGGTTCAGAAATAAATCGTCTATTTTACCCTCATTCAAACTTTAAAACACGTGTTTTCTTTTCAAGTTT
>NC_042493.1:128391712-128407235 GCF_005508785.2 Acyrthosiphon pisum
TTATGACTTATATTTGCATTTTCGGTGACAGTAAGGAACTGTTGTCCGCGATTCGACGCAGTCGGGTCGCATACCTGATTACGTGACTCAGTCGTCGTCAAACATTGTCTGCTATCCGACGCAGTCGGATTGCCTACTCGAATAACTGAGGTGACAGACCTGCTAGCCACCCAAAAAATAAGGTGTCTATATAATTTTCATGGACTCCCGAAATGTTTTGAATTTTTTATACACGTAATTTATGGCTTAATTTTCGTTTTCGGTGACAGTAAGGAACGCTGTCCGCGATTCGACGCAGTCGGATTGCATACCTGATTACGTGACCCAGTCATATCGTCAAACATTGTCTGCTATCCGACGAAGTCGGATTGCCTACTCGGATAACTGAGTTGACTGACCTGCTAGACACCTAAAAAATAGGGTGGCTAAATGATTTGCATGGACGCCCGTAACGTTTTGAATTATTTTTTCACATAACTTAAGAATTAATTTTGATTTTTTGGTGACAGTAATGAACGTCGTCCGCGATTCGACGCAGTCGGATTGCATACCTGTTGCCGTGACCTGTTCGTCTCAAATAATTGAGGATAACTAGGATAACATACGGTGGCTATATTATTTGCATGGACTCCCGAAATGTTTTGAATTTTTTTTACACGTAATTTATGACTTAATTTGCGTTTTCGGTGAGAGTAAGGAACGCTGTCCGCGATTCGATTGTCGCGGTCGGGTTGCATACCTGAAGATGTGACCTTGCCGACGCATATTGTCCGCTATCCGACGAAGTCGGAATACCTACTCGGTTAATAGAGGTGACTGACCTGCTAGACCCTAAAAATATCGCGGCGGCTAAATGATTAGTTAGACCGTCTGCAATATTTAAATTTTGGTGATTTGGCGTTTTCAATGGCAGTAAAAAACTTTGACAGCCATCCGGTTAACTAACTCACCGGTTAGCTAATCCAATATCCTTATCACTAATCTACTATTCTTATCACATATCCACCTCCCTTATCAAGAATCCACCATCCTTATCACAAATCCACTATCCTTATCACATATCCGCCTCCCATATATCGAATCCACTATCCTTATCACAAATTCAATATCCTTATCACTAATCCACTTTTCTTATCACACATCCACTATACTTATCACTAATCCATTATCCTTATCACAAATTCTTTAGAGACCACTACTGCTTCCGAAATCGAAAACACTCATGACAAACACCGGGGGGTTTGGGGGTCTCCCCCAACGACGCTCGGAGAGCTAGTATAGGCATAAAGGTATTAGGTACCTATCTAACTAAATAATCAGTGGTGAGAATTAATTTTTTATTAAAAAAAAATGTTGATAACTATAACAAAATTACAATAATCCAAAATGGTTTTTATAGAAAACCTCTAGAAAAACAAGTATATTTTACAAAATGTAATATACAGTATATATATTTCTCTAATTACCTATTAAAATAAGGTAAACCGCTTATTTTGTCCTCTCTAATTGTGTGGTAATGTAACGGATAATATCCATTTACTCACAACACATAAATATTATTATATGAATAGATAAATTAGGAATAGCGAGTGGGTAAACGACCTCCTTAAACAATTTTGGCAATAGTCAAAATTGCAAATATACGAATACAATAGAATGTTAATCATGTAGTTAAAATAACCGAGTGGGTAATCGCGAGCCATATTATATTTTCTAAAAACATAAATTACCTATTGACATGATATGGGGATTGCCAAAGCCACGAGTAGATATACGTATATATGTATATGTACGCAACCTATAGACCAGGATGTGGTAACTGATATATATTTAGTAATTCGCAGAAAAGATGACTATCTGCACAACAAAACAGATAATAAATTAGCTGTCAGAACATTATGGCGAATACTCAGATTAGGTTAGGAATATCGCAAGTACGTGGGCTGAGTCGATGGTCACACGGGCCACATCCGTTAGAGAAGATATAGCGTATCGATAGGCAGGGGGAGCAGGAACCCAAATATAAAAGGGAGCCTGAAACAGCCTGTATTCAGACGTGTTCACTCCAATGCACAACAAGCACCTTCGCATGTCACTCTGTGTAAGAACTGGTCATTTGGACATAGTCAAATTTACTGAAGAACATTTTAATAAACTACAAAGTAACTTTTCATCTGTCTACATTTATTTATAAACTACCTTGTCAACATCTTCATCATCAACAAAAATGGTCTTGCTTCCTGTAAAATCATAATATACTCGTAGTCAACGACTATCAGAATATTACACTGATCGCTCCAAGCTACGAGAATATTACAGTAAGAAAAAAAAACAATTTTCATATAACACGATTGCGTACGTTAAACCATTAAATTTAATATTTACTCCAAAAGTCGAATGATTTTGGATGATTTTTTGTGCGACGTCGCCAAATTTATATTTTTATGTGTAATAATCAGTAAAATTTAAATTTTGAAAAAATTACTTAAATTATGGTAAGTAACATATAACATTTGTATATAATATTTATAATACTAGAACTATGCATATGGTATTCTACACGATCAAAAATGTGTAGTTAATTCATGTAAATTAATTTATGTTGATGTAATTTAACACTGCACGTTGTGTGTGTGTGTTTTTTTTTGAGCTGGAAGCTTGGAGATGATTTCACATTAAATGATAGTTAAAATAATTCGTTTCCACTGTAAAACTCATTATGGTAATAGCAGTAGTTAAAATAACGCGATTTTATTTTAATGTCAACTCATAATGTCAAAATAACTGATAGTGACCTTATAACTACTACTACTAGTTACTAGTTACTTCAATGTATCGTTGTTGAAAAAAAATCTTTTAAACGTAAAATAAAATACGATTACACAAATTGCTCTACAAGTAGATGGGAATCGATCTCGGGAATCTACGGACTACAACCTAAGACGCCTTAAAGCTATTTATTATCAACTATGTAGTGATGACATATTGCCACGGTAAATGGGTATTTAACTAATATATATATCGGATGATTTTTTTTTAAGCAAAGAACACAGCTCATTATTTTTAAAAATTATTAAATTTATGAGAAAAAAAATGTTGGTATGAATATAGTTTTAGTTCATTACAAATATACATTTTTGAATAGAAATTATATTTTTTTTATGGTCATAGTTTTCGAGTTTTTAACTTTTCTTGATAACAATAGGCGTTTCCAATCCCCTAATCCAAAGCAGAATGATTTTCAGTCGACAATTACCTACTTAATTATTTATTTATAAATATTGATAATATAATATACAACTATATATACAACTAAATGATCTAGAAGTTTTTTTTTACAATAAATACATTGAAGTAAGTTTAACAAAAAACATATTATAAATAATAACATCAACTTAATGATTCAACTCCATAATTGTAGTGAATATAACAATATGTGTATTTTTATTTATTTTATAAAATGACACGCTATTCATTACGTATTTTTATAAAAAATAATATTCGTATAATATGCCTTTTTTATTATCATTGTTTAAAAGTTTAAATGACTAACCGTGATAACTATACCAAAATTGCAATAATCCAAAATGGTTTTTATATAAAACCTCTAGCAAAACAACTATATTTTACAAAATGTAATAAACAGTATATATATTTTTCTAATTACCTATTAAAATAAGATAAACCCGCTTATTTTGTCCTCTCTAATTGTATGGTAAAAAAAAAAAACAATTTTCATATAACATAATTTATTTTTAAGGTTTTAATATTTTTTCATCCACTCATCAACATGATTTACCCAGATGAAAAGGATACTACACGATTGCGTAACTTAAACCAATAAATTTAAATTTACTCCAAAAAATAACATTAAATTTACAGTAAATATTTACTCCAAAAGTCGAACGATTTTGGATGATTTTTTGTGCGACGTTGCCAAATTTATGTTTTTATGTGTAATCAGTAAAATTTAAATTTTGAAAGAATTACTTAAATTATGGTAAGTAACATATAACATTTGTATATAATATTTATAATACAAGAATTAGGTATATGATATCTGAAATTATAATGTTTCGACAAAGTTCGTTATGCGGTCGGATTATTATCTTTAAGATTAACAATTTTATCGTTGAGTGCTTATGAATGTTTATATATGTATATATAATACTAGAACTACGCATATGGTATTCTACACAGTCAAAAATGTGTTGTTAATTCTATACGCGTTTTCGTTGATGTTATTTAACACTGCAAGTTGTGTGTGTGTGTTGATTTTGAGCTGGAAGCTTGGAGATTATTTCTCATCAAATGATAGTTAAAATAATTCGTTTCCACTGTAAAACTCATTATGGTAATAGCAGTAGTTAAAGTAACGCGATTTTATTTTAATGTCAGCTCATAATTTCAATATAACTGATGGTGACCTTATAACTACTACTACTAGTTACTACTAAAATGTATCGTTGTCGAAAAAAACCCTTTTAAACGTAAAATAAAATACGATTACACAAATTCATCTACAAGTCGATAGGAATCGATCTCGGGAATCTACGGACTACAACCTAAAACGCCTTAAAGCTATTTATTATAATATTATCAACTATGTAGTGATGACATATTTCCATGGTAAATAGGTATTTAACTAATATATATTTCGGATGATTTTTTTTAAGCAAAGAACACAGCTCATTATTTTTAAAAATTATTAAATTGATGAGAAAAATAAATGTTGGTAAGAATATAGTTTTAGTTCATAACAAATCTACATTTTTGAATAGAAATTATATTTTTGTTATCGTCATAGTTTTCGAGTTTTTAACTTTTCTTAATAACAATAGGCATTTCCATTTCCCTAATCCAAAGCAGAATATTTTTCAGTCGACAATTACCTACTTAATTATTTATTTATAAATATTGATAATATAATATACAACTATATATACAACTAAATGATCTAGAAGTTTTTTTTTACAATAAATACATTGAAGTAAGTTTAACAAAAAACATATTATAAATAATAACATCAACTTAATGATTCAACTCCATAATTGTAGTGAATATAACAATATGTGTATTTTTAAGCATACAAATAATTTAGAACCAAGGGTGGTTCTTGAAAAGTTACAAGTGGGTAGGGTGAAAATATTTTGCACATTATATTTCCATACATATCGCACTTATTTTTAGTATACTGTTGCTCATAAATGCTTGTACATTGTACACGGCCCAAGAGAGGAGGCGGTACCCTTATTATGATATTTTCATCAAGATCTGTATAGTACCCATATGTGTTGAAGTATAAATATTAAATATGTTATATTTATTATTTACGATCGAAATGGTGATATTTACAAAGAATATAGAAATATAATATTATGAATATGTAATAATTATATTTGTATAAAATCATACTATGACTAGTTATTTAATATCTGCTTGACATGACAAGATATATCCTAACTTGTGATGGTAGTATCAATACGTTTTAAATTCTTTGTGAAGTAAATAGAACAACGTACACAATAATATTATGTTTCTATCTAGTCTGAAAACTTAAAAATAAATTCCTATTATGTTACGTAAAATGAGCGTTATTTGATGGATATAAGATATAATCTGTACCTAACCACATATCATATTATGCTTTATTATATAAAAAATTGGGTATGGTTTCAGCAGTGTAAAAACCCTCAAGTATTTAACGATGATTGGAGAACAATATATGATTTCTATGTTACATTGAAGGAAAATTCTAAAAAAAAATATAGTGGGCTTCTATTTAATCTGAAAATCAATGTTCAATACTCGATATACGTGCTATAGGTTTGTATATTTCGAGGTATGTGTTGAAAATAATAGAAATTTGTAACGATAGTATAGGAAATATGTTATATAGCTGATGCGTGTGGCTCTATGAGTACAGTTTTTAAGATATTTAAACACAAATAATAACTTTTAGCAAAGGTAGCTATGAATGTACCGGTTTTAAAGGTAATATAACATTAGTTATATATATTTTTACAGTGGAATTATGATAATTGAATAAACTTTTATTGTACGTATAAATTGTTTACATGTTTGAACATAAAACTTGATATCATAATATTGTATTGTAGATTGAAGAGATGTAATTCAATCATTTATAACTGTAATGGTCTGTTATAGTGTACAGTTACATTTTATATATATAATGCGATATGATTCATGGATTGATTTGCAAACTAGTTGTATGTTACTATTAAGATTTTCGATATTTTAGACATAAGCTTGACATAGAAATGATATTTGTATAAGACTTTCTAAAAATGATGATAATATTTTGATTTGGGGGAAATTAAGATATTTTCACTAAAAAATTATGATTTTTCAAATAGGTACCTATATTTCCAAGCTTGTGAATTGTGATGGTAATATACAAGCGACTTTATCATTATTTTACAAAGTATATAGAATTATACATGAAAAGTATCAGTAGACAGTAATAAGCATGCACATGTAGTATATAACTGTAAAAATAATAAAGTCCTATTATCAAAATATATAATAATAAAGCATGAAAAATTGTCGTTACCTCTTCCATCGAGAACGGCTGGTCCGATTTAGCTAAAATTTTTTTCAAGATGTTCGTAATTGCCATAAGAAGATTTTTTATTAGATTCGTTTTTAGGAAAGAAAATTTTAGATAAATTCACCAGAAAAGTAGGAAATCTGTATGTAAATTATACAACAGTGTCGGAACAGTGTATAATATATTGGTTGCTATTGGTTCATCGGGCATGTTTCTTGATTTTTATTATTATTTTTTGTGAATATACATACATATAAATGAACTTTGTGTGTAGAATAGACCTCTGGGAATAAGACAGGCCAATGTAAAAATGGTTAAATTTGGTTTTTTTTATTCATCTAATATTAGTACGGTTAGGTTAGGTTAGGATTTTATATTAATTGATTATATTCATCCACCATATGTGGAATACGACAAACTTGGAACATTTTGAACACCATACGCCGCCGAATATTAAATAACGAATTGAACAAAGTTTGAGCCATATGAGTTGGTACATTTACATTTACGAAGTGCACGGGATCATCTAGTATAATATAATAATGATAAAATACACATTTTGTGAAAATTTTAAGTATTTCAGATTATTTATTTTTAAATTACAACAAAATAAGAAAATCGGTTGATGAAAAACCGTCAATTTATGGGTAGATAATAAATATAAACACACCTACATAATATAATATTATTAATCACATGTGAGTAAAACATATTTACTTGAGTTAAATTTTTTTTTATCCTGTAAACAACATTTCCACCAGAAAGAGTGCTTTGATTTCAAAGTATATTATCTTACTTTTTAGCAAATTGAATCAATATAGTACGTTAGAGTGGTAATTTTTACCAATAGTTTTTAACACCACGGGAAACACCAATTAAACAGCCTATTGCTGAGCTATTTTTTCTAACGCTTTACTGTAGAAATCACTATAGAAATGAATACAATTTAAAATGACCGCTAAAAAGTAGGTACGTGGATGACACTGTTTTACATTAGATTACAAGTGGGTCGTTGTATAATGGATTGTATTAGGCTTGAATTCAATTCTATAATACCATTGAATAAGAAAAACGATTCTGAGCGGAGACAGTTTATCAGTCTGGATATTTTATATTATTATTATTTATTTTATCATGCAAGTTGAATTAATATTATAATATTATAATTTTTTATTCGTTTTTATGGTGATGTTGCTCATGCGTTAGAAATTAAAAATCCATTTTCAGCTTTTTTTCGTAATTTTTGGGTGGTTTTCTCTATGGCATTAAATAACTATTGAGAAAATCGAAAAATTACCTGTCTAAAGTACCATCTTGATCCAATTTTCTAAAAGATAAAGTACTATACTGGGTGATTCTTTTATCATAGAACACTCATTATTTCAAAAAGTATAAATTTTTTTGAAAATATTTTTTTACATAGTTTTCAAAAAAATTTATACTTTTTTAAATAATGAGTGTTCTATGATAAAATAATCACCCAGTATGTTGAAATGGAAGCACTGTAGACATTTTGAATATAGGATATAAAAATAAATAAATAAATAAACACCATTGTAAAACCAATAGCTTCCTCGCTCCACTCAGAATCTAAAAGATGAAAAGTTAAGATTTATATTCATTCAATTTACTATCAAACTTAACCTATACCTAACTATATTATCTAAACATAATAAACCTATTATCAGGTTTTGCGTATTCTTTACGCTCATCAATTTCAACATTATAATCATTATAATATAACACAATATTACCAAATATATATATCTATATTATATATATATTATCATATCATATATATACGTAACCAATAGATTATACCATAATATTATGTATAGGTACCTATGTGTAAGTGTGTTTATATAATAATATTATAATATAATATGTATATGGTACAGATGTAGTAATTAGACCTCGGTGGTAGGGGAAACCTTCAAAGTTCACCTTTTGTGTGTGGAATGTAATCATTACAAGACATTAGGTATATTACTATAGAGGTGGCAGTGGCTGAATGATGTACGCTGTGAGTGAAATAGAATGTTGAACGGCAACAAAGATAAAACTGAGGAGACGATAATAGCAGCATAGTTGACAAATATACTGAATTACGTATATAATATGCTTTTTGTATGAAAAATCCTAAATCAGAAAACATATAATTTCCAACACACACAAATCCGATGTAAAACGACTAACGGACACAAATTAAGATATAATAATATAATAAGACAATATTTTTAAAAAATTTAGAATAATTGCAAGCTATTCATATTATTATGATTTATGAACCTATTTAAATCACTAAACGATACATCGGTTCTAATTTATATTATGTTTTAGTCTTATAGGTAATATACATGACTTGTAAAAAATAATTTCAACCGAATGAAGTATGAAAATGCCAATAATAACATAAAGTAGGTATCCTTAGAAATAGATGCTTATCCATCAAATTTTATGATTTTTTGTTGAATACTCAACGATTTCTCGATGAATTAAAAACATTCCTTACAATGACTGGATACGTTTGAAACTTACAATTTGGCTAAACATGTTTCGTTGTTTTTTTTTATATTTTTATTCCATATTTCCAGATACGAGCTTATAGCTCAGTTGGTATACGTATCAGCCCTTAATATTACTATACTTATTATTGTATTATAATTGAATTATGCTGAAATGAATAAAATTAATAAAATTTTTAATAATATTCTTCTTGACTCTCCCTGTCGTCAAGGATTCATAGTTAGATTAATATTTTCATGTTATTTTATTTTTAGTGCTTGTTGAGCTGTCCTACGTACTCAAACCTTAAAGATTCATATTTTGCACACCTTTCTCCACGTAAGTCGTAGTTTACTAGGCACATCTTGAAGCACTTGCGTCTGTGGTTCATAGATATCGCCGTGCACGTATACATGGTTTGGGGTTTAATTCATTTATATCAATCATCTATGAGCCCTCTCGAAAACTTCTTCGACCCTCCCCTTAAATTCTTTTTGTTTAAGTACGTGCCTGGATATCGATAGACACTAGATTGGCTTGCGATCACTGTAGTATTTCTAAGTATTATTAGTAGTATTATTATTTTTATTATCTTAGTTTATTTCTTAGTATTTTGAATAAAATAACAACTACCTGATTCGATTTCCAGTAAAATTGAAGTTAACAAAATAACAGCCAAACAAGTGTATGATGATATAGCGATGGTTGTAATACAGTCGTAAGTTGTAGGCATGCCACCACACTGGAGCTAGGAACTAAAGCTTAATGCATATCGTGCTCATATCATATTATATAATATTATAGGTATATACCAATACATTAACGATGTATTATTTAAACCAACAAATATCATACCTATACAGCAATAGTACATATAATTCTAAATAATGTGGACCGGTGTTGTACATAATATAATATGCCTCGGAATATTATTATGATAATATATATTGTATTTATATATCGCACGTCTCCCGTCACGTACCACGATAAATCAAATATATATATATACACGCCATATATGTATGTACAGATTCGAGTGGGTTAATCAGATATCGCGTATATTAACTGGGGACTTGTATGTGTATAAATAATAAATAGTATTCTTATATCGTGTACATGTATAATGTATATATATTTGTAGGTACTATATCATAATATAAGGTATTATTGTAGGTAATAATTTATCATATTGAAACGAATGTCGTCATCGACATCGTACATTACTCCCTACGTTGAGCACGGTGTATAGTATGTATGAAATATATATATTGCTGACGCGATTTGTAGGTACTGCAAAAATATATGTACTAGTTGAACCCGTGGACTTCGTTGCCCGTAAAAATAGCAACTCTTAAAAAAATTATGATTGTTCAACTTTTTTTTTGGTGTAATTCGCTGCAGTAAGTGCAACTCAACACTTGTACGTAAACCGCAGTCGCGACGCGCCACACATAAGGTCAGATCCGTTCGCATCGTTGTGCAAAATAATATTATGCTCAAGTGCAGTTGTCTATAACGTCATTGGTATTAGGTTAGCGTGTCGTAAATTAGTCCTATTCGAGTGACGTCAATGGCATAGACAAGATGAGTAACATGGTGGTCAGATCGATGGTTGGTGGGGAGGGGTGTTCTGAGGGGGCCCTACATCAATAATAATAAAATCTTCACAGTTCGGATTTTCAGATTTCGAGGAGTAGGGTGATAAAGTATTGCTTTCCCCGGGGAGCAAAGATTTGAGTGGGGAGAAATATGGAAAGGCAGTATTATATAAGCTTGGAAATTCCAAAGCGCTCTATTAATATATTTTAGTATAAAGTGTACAAAACATATTATGGTTATTTTACTAATATAATATGTACAATAGTGTGTACATATTATGCATAGAACCATAGAACGTAGTTATACAATATAATATATTGTATGTTTTTTATAGACTGTTGACAAAAATATAGAAACATCATACATAATAAAAGTCGATGATTTAAAAGAGCTACATGATCGACTCGATAAGACAGAAAGAACGTAATCTATACTATATATATTATATTAGACCAGTTCGATTGATGCTTGAAATTCTGGCACACTGCTGCCACCAATATGGAATAGGCAATAGCGTGCTTCACTCTATGCACTGTCAATCAAGGATGGCGGTATAAAGTAACACAATTGTAATTATATGTATGTATTTTAGTTGCTCAATAAATGAGTTTCCATATTTCACATAAAAGGCAAAAGGGGCTAAGCGACAAATTTACTACATTTCAGGAGAGCAGAAACAACATTTTTATATCTTCTTAACTTTGGTGTTGGTGCTTCAGTTTTTATTTAAGCATTAGGAATGATTTTACGTTACCTTGATGGCTTGATACTAGTTATATTGAAATGTTTCCCAATGTATTTTGTTAAAACTTACCATTTGAACTATAATGATTCATTTAGTCACTATGAATAAAAAGTTACACCAAAAACCAAATTCCAATGCACCAACGATATTCACTTTCTGATCGAACAAGATACTAAAGTTGAAAATCGTAGCATTATTTGGACTACTTATCGTGTACACAGACACAAAAAAAATAAAAAAAAAAAATAAACACACATCATTGTAAAATTAATACATTCATCGTTCCACTCAGAATCTAAAATATTATTTTTATATCGTGTATATGCATATATGTATATATTTGTAGGTACTACAAAAATATATATATTAGCTGAACCCGCAGACTTCATTGCCCTTAAAAAATAGCAACTATTAAAAAAATTATGATTGTTCAATTTTTTTTTTTGGTGTTACTCGCTGCAGTAAGTGCAACCCAACACATGTACGTTAACCACAGTCGCGACGCGCCACACATAAGGTCAGATCCGTTCGCATCGTTGTGCAATATAATATTATGCACAAGTGCAGTTGTCTATAAAGTCATCGGTATTAGGTTAGCTTGTCGTAAATTAGTCCTATTCGTGTGACGTCAGTGGCGTAGACAAGAGGAGTGACATGGTGGTCAGATCGATGGGGAGGGGTTTGAGGGGTGACCTACATCAATAATAATAAAATCTTCACAGTTCGGATTTTCAGATTTCGAGTAGTATGGCGATAAAGTATTGCTTTAGGGGAGCAAAGATTTGAGTGGGGAGAAATATGGAAAGGCAGTATTATATAAATTTGGAAATTGCAAAACGCTCTATTAATATATTTTAGCACAAAGCGTACAAAACATATTATAATTATTTTACTAATATAATATGTACAATAGTATGTACATATAATGCATAGAACCATAGAACGAAGTTATACAATATAATATATTGTATGTTTATTATAGACTGTTGACAAGAATATAGAAACATCTTACATAATAACAATCGATGATTCAAAAGAGCTACATGATTGACTCGATGAGATAGAAAGAAAGTAATCTATACTAAATATATATATATATATATATATATCAATATTATATTAGACCAGTTCGATTGATGCTTGAAGTTCTGGTACACCGCTGCCACCAATATGGAATAGGCAATAGCGTGCTTCACTCGATGCACTGTCAATCAAGGATGGCGGTATAAAGTAACACAATTGTAATTATATGTATTTTATTAAATTTTAACAAATTATAATCTTAATGTAGTTTGTGTATACTAAACGTGTACTCGAGTCAGACTTCGAGACTCCCTTTAACCTAGCTCCTACAGCTGTTTCCTTATATATTGCTATTCGTGATCACGCCACTATATAGAGTGCTAACTCTAGTGAATCTATTTACAATACGGTAACTTTAACGTCCGACGCTTGGTTTCCTAGAATGCATATATTACCTATTCATCTATTTCAGCATTTAATATATTAATATTATAATATTCTATTTTTACTAGCTTCTGATGTGGTTCACACACCGCATTACTTCCAAACTAAAAACAGGACACATTATATATAGGTACTTTATATAAAGAACATTTTATTTCAGTTGCTCAATAAATGAGTTTATGTGTTGTGAGTAAACGGATATTATCCGTTACATTACCACAAAATTAGAGAGGACAAAATAAGCGGTTTATCTTATTTTAATAGGTAATTAGAGAAATATATATACTGTATATTACATTTTGTAAAATAAACTTGTTTTTCTAGAGGTTTTCTATAAAAACCATTTTGGATTATTGTAAATTTGGTATAGTTATCATGGTTGGTCATGTAAACTGTTAAACAATGATAATAAAAAACGCATATTATATGAATATTATTATTTATAAAAACACGTAATAAATAGCATGTTATTTAATAAAATAAATAAAAATGTACTGATTATTCAGTTAGATAGGTACCTAATACCTTTATGCATATATAAATATAAAAAAAATCAAACATGAATATAAATTACAATTAATTTAATCTGTTTTAGTAAAGAGAAAATAATACCTGAACCAATAAAATACTGGTAATTGGTTATTTGTAACCATATTTTACACCATTATGAGGGATGTGTTAGTATTGAATACAATGATCAGGAAAAATTAAAATATACTATTTTAAAATTAGTTTAAATTTAAGTACGAGTAGATTAAAAATGAAATATGAATATTAATATTATTCTTATTCTTATTACATCTAATTTTTTAAAGTCCAATCACTGTAATCCATAAACAAGAAGATGCTATTATAATATACATTTAAGCTTTAAAATTAAATTTATACTCCCTTAAAATTTATAAAGGTTTTATTTCAATCGGA
This sequence comes from Acyrthosiphon pisum, assembly GCF_005508785.2. Classification (NCBI taxonomy): domain Eukaryota; kingdom Metazoa; phylum Arthropoda; class Insecta; order Hemiptera; family Aphididae; genus Acyrthosiphon; species Acyrthosiphon pisum. The sequence continues at coordinate 128,405,524 of NC_042493.1, forward strand.
GTACTGGAAGTTTATCTAGTTATATAAAACCGATCGGTTACGAACGGACCGATTACAGCACTGATCCGGCGACTTGAATAGGCAATTGAGGTACACCATTGCATTGGATGGATAACACAGCACAATCTTAAATAACAATAATAATAAAATATGTACCTAAGCAATTGTACAATATTTATAATGAATTATTATACTATTCACTTTACTATGAAAAGTTGTTAAATTTTTTTATTAGTGTATAGACTACATTACAAACGATTCCCATCATATATATTTTTTTTTTGTTTGGCCATCTGTTACAGAAACTGAACAATAAGCTTATTAATTGATAAAATGAATAATGTAATTCGTCATGAAATGCTTGTAACGTCACAGATGTTTAGACCTCTGTTAATATTATAGTAAACCACTGGGTACACCTTTTCCCACAATAAAATTATCAGCACCCGTCGGTCTAACCTAACCATCAGTTTGCGTAATGTACAGAACACACTCCCCGAACCCCTCTTTTATTTTGTTAAATTTCTCTATAGTATGTTATAATGTACTGCACAGTGTGCACGTTCCTTTTTCTTTCGCTCTCCGTGCTCACCGACCTACGCGACAACCGTCTGGCATCTGGTAACCCAATGGTTGGCGACCCAAAACAATATTATTATTTGAGGGAGATATGCTTCTTTCACGCAGAACCTCGTGGGCCGTCCTGTGAGTCGTTGGATTCCCCATAATTTCCATAATATCATTATTCTTATATCTTTCCCTATAATTGCTATGTGCCAAAAACTTCTTATTATACATAAACATTAATTGCCCAAAATATTATATTTTTATTTTGTTGCTGTGAGCGAGAACCACTTACCATTATATTTCACTTGTATAATTGCTAAAATCCTCCTTATATATTTTATTTGCTTATAATCATGTAAAATATTACCACATGACTACCTTATATTCACTCTTATTATTTTATTAGTATTATTTTTGTCCCCCCCTCTTTAAATAAATCTCTGGAATTCATTTTCCATTGCATGTACTAAAGCTTGCAAGCAAATATTAATATCACGGTTGTAAAATACATGTATACCAATACTTGCGCAAAGATTAAAGAAATCATTTAATTTAACCATGATTATAAATTATTGCCTATTTTCTGAATTGTACTCTCCACCTGCCATTTATTTTCGTTATCTATATGGTATTTTATATTTATATGTACGTAGTAGATATATTTATATATCTATGTATTATTATATTAATACCTAACCACGAAAATTTCATAAAAAAATAAAATATAATATGTTGTATTTGTATGTTTATACACTTTTAATAGAAATATAATATAATGGATATTTTTATATGATTTACGTAATATCTAACATAAATGTTAAAACCATAGTGAAATATGGGGCTAAAATAACTCAAATACACTGCTCAAAATTAATTCGTAATTTATAATAAACAAAATCCCAATTTCAATTTTGGCACCTTTAAATTTAAATGCAGTTAGAAAACCTATTTCTCAATGTACATTTCATATTTGGCGAATTCACAGAACCGATAACAAGATTTCCAATCCATATCATTGTCCTTACTCCTAAAGTTTATTATATTTTTTCACCTTAAAACTTTCCACTTTTTAGATTCTGAGTGGAACGATGAATGTATTGATTTTACAATGATGTGTGTTTTTTTTTTTATTTTTTTTTGTGTCT
>NC_042493.1:128408463-128410325 GCF_005508785.2 Acyrthosiphon pisum
AATATCAAATTTTAATTTGAAAAATTATTTTGTAGTTAAAAATGTATAAAATGTTCAATTTTGTATCTAAGAAATTAAAAATTATAAACAAGATTCCACATAAGTAATTAATTCTGTTACCAAAAAATTTAAAAAATACATTTACACAGTTTATTTTTATAGTCATTTTAAGTACAAATTTGGACGAAATTACATATTAAAAACCTAGGATAACTATTTTAGTTATTTTGTTGTGATTGTATAATATTATTCGTGGGTACTTGAAACTTCTAAAGTATACTATTATATATCTATGATTTTACCACGGTTTTTTGTTGATGTATAACGCGTTATAACTTATAAGTACCTAATAGATATTATGATATGATTAATTTGGAATTTATTATAAGTACCTATTATAGGTCAATTTTTTTTTAATACCATAGATAAGTATATATTATATGTCTAATACATAGACTGATATACCGTCTCCGCTCAGAATCGTTTTTCTTATACAGTGATATTATATCATTGAATTCAAATTTAATACTGTCCATTATACAGTGACCCACTTCTAACCTACTGTACAGCAGAGCGACATCCACTTACCCAACTTTTTTTTATTATATGGTGTATAATATAAATATAATATATATATATATATAGTTGGACGATTTCATCTACAAAACAATTAAATATCTCCAGACACCGTCCAGACGTACAGTCCCCTGCAGTGGTGAGAAAATTGAGCCGCTTTGTTCACGTTAGTTTGAGTATGGAAACTTCATAATACAGGATACAAAAATGTTGCAATCAGTGGTAACTGGTAAATGGATAAGAGCCCCCGTATGCCATAGACAATTTTTGACACTTTAGGGCCAGTTGCATCGTCTCTGATTAAGTTAACCGGAGTTAAATCGGCCGAATTCGCCCGGTTAACTAAGCTTAATCGAAGTTTAACCGTAGACGGTGCAACTGGCCCTAAGCCATCAAATGATGGTCCTGTGGATTCCAGTTAAAAATACGATTTAAATGTTTTTTTTTATTGCTCAAAAGTTACAGAGCTATAATAACGTACGATAAACGTAGGAACCTATGTAAGTTACATAATATTAACCATATTAGGTAAACGGTTTAATCATAATGGTTTATATATTTGTACATATTTGTGTGATAAGACGTAGCCACTCATAGGTACGTAAATTCCTACACGGCCACACAAGGGACAAGCAGATAAACTATACATGTAAGTTACTATAAAACAAATAGAATTATATTTTATGATTCAGACTATGGACAAACAATTAAGGTAGTTTTTCCATACCAATACGTCTTAAGACTCGTATGTTTTTGTGTGCTCGATTTTACGTAAAATTATAAATATAATCAATAGGGCTCGGAAGTTGATGACCTTAAATACATTAAAAATTACCTAAAAAAATGTAATTACGACATAAAAATGACAAAAAATGTCATAAAAAAATGACCGAAAAAATTGAAAAATATTAGTTTTTAACTAATAAAAATACATTTTTTTTTTTAAATATTTTACTCTATTTTACTATAATATTCTATATAAATTTATCAAAGCTTCGAATTGCTTAAAATATGTAAAAGTGTCCTTAAAATATGAAATAAAATAATAAACTGTAGGTATAATAATGTTCACTACAATACGACAACGAAAAATGTAATCGGTGAGATAAAATCAGATAGGTACTAACTTAGTCTGTTGTAATTTCCATGTTTTAAGTCATCTGCATAATGGTCGACAAGAAACGATAAGAAATGAACTAGTGTTAAATCAGTAAAAATGACTAAAAATGTGTGAAAATGACCATAAAAATGTCAACAAAAAAAAAGGTGGGTAAGTGGATTCGCTC
>NC_042493.1:128411680-128421421 GCF_005508785.2 Acyrthosiphon pisum
ATAAACATTCAGTCAAAATTTCATGTATCTACGGTAATTTTTTTTAAAGTTACACCAAAAACCAAATTCAATTTTGTGAAAAATCGATTTTGCGTAAAAATTCCCGTTTTTCCTTACATTTTCTTTTGTTTTTCCCGGCGCTTTTGAAAACCGCTGGGAAATTTAAATTTTGACCTCCCCAATGCACCAACGATTTTCACTTTCTGATCGAACAAGATACTGAAGTTGAAAATCGTAGCATTATTTCGACTACTTATCGTGTACACAGACACAAAAAAAATAAAAAAAAAAAATAAAAAAAATAAATAAAAAAACACACATCATTGTAAAATCAATACATTCATCGTTCCACTCAGAATCTAAAACTTAAAAAGTAAAAATATGCAAAATAAAAATTTGTTATTCAGATTCACATGCTAATGAAACACATTTGTGGCCGGGAGAGCATCGTCTTATAAGTTCTAAAAAAAATGCAAAATGCATCAACTTCCGAGCCCTAATCAAATAAGCATCATGATGAGTAGGTACTTGAAAGAATAAATAACTTAAAAAGAATAATAATAGACCAGAAAAAATGAAAAAAAAAGCCTTGCTAAAAATACATCAAAATAAGTCTATTACCTATATTATATAGTAATATTTGCATCAATTCTATTCAAAACTTTTTAGAAATTTAACCATTCAAAAATTTCACAGTTATGAATCTGAATAAAGTGGGAAAGAAATTTATCTAATTTTGTGCAATAAAATATTTAAAATTTTAAGATGGTTTAGGAAATATTATAATATTATTTAATATTAATATCTAAATATATTTAATTGTTATCTATTTTTTATGTTTATAGGAATTATTATTACAGGTCATACTATTGTATTATGTCATGATTATGGTTTTAACTGCCATATCCCGTGTAGCACGGTCGGACCGTCTCAGCCGTGTACTAGGTACATTCTGAATTTCGTTATAATTATTTTAATCGATATAATAATCATTGAATGTGTAACAAAGCGGTTGCTCTCATCGAATCGAGTCAGCCACCTATATACCTAATATATTATAAAATTAAATACACGTTGGGCTACCATAGGTCACTACGAGACACAGTTACTTTTTATACATTGCCAAACAACGCCATCGGAACAAAATATTAAGTATATAATCTTCCTCTAAATCAAATTGCTTATTATTATTTAAAATTTAAAAAGAGAGAGAACGTAGAATCATAATATTATATTATACCTTCTATAGTCTGTGTGCATCATCTGAATTCCGCCTTTCGGTGCAAGAGGGGTGCAACATATATATACCTTTATACACAGCAGCACACGCTGTAAGTCCAAGATTACCGTTAGTGAGAGGCAGAGAAATAAATTGGGATTTTATATCATTCATATATTTGTATTTGACTATTATAAATCTACTGACCCCAAAATTATGAAATAATAAAATTTGATGTGTCATCCTACAAAAATATAGTATTTCAGATGTTTAAATTAATATAATACAAATTTTACTTGGACGAAATATTGACCTTTTTAAAAACAATTTATTAATTTAGCATGAATCCATCCATGGTAATAAAATTATATTAATATTAATGGTAATAAAATATTTGATTGACAAAATATATTAATTTGTCATGAAAAAATTAACCTCAAGTGTGATAACTGATGTTATGTTCTTTTTTCATTTTTTCTAGTGCGTCCAAACATAAAACCAATATTATCATTCTCACGCAAATCCCAATTAATTTTACATATAGTTACATTATAGTTAAACATATTTCCATTTTTATTTAACTTTCTATATTACTTAATGATTTGATCTCTAAAATGTACAATTTTAAATTTTAATATTTTAATATTTATGTACCTCCTTACTATGATTACGACGTAGTGATACATATGGTAAAAGACTATATGAAATTGCCTGTTTACATTTGATGAACGTTAAATGCACACGGTATATTGTGTTTTCTCTGTGTTAGTAATGCATAAATATAACATAGAGATTGTATGTTAAGACGATTCCGCGGTTTAAGGTCCCCATACAAAAAGCTGAATTCAATATTTTATTTATTGAAGGAGTTGATTATAAAACACGGACGTATAAATAGTCGCGTGCGTTTTCGCCGTTCTTATAATGCATAATATCCCGATGGATAATTTAATTTATTTTATAATAATATAAAATATTTACATTTTGTTTTTGTTGTTGGTAATAATATAGGTGGGAATATTTTAAATTAAATTATTAATATAGGTCAGACCATTAAAGTAATATGTGCTGAGGCAGCAATGATATTTTACTATATAACATCTCCGTGAGCGCAGGCACGAGGAGTTCTGTAAGTGGCCGTCGAGTATATCGGCGAAAACGTAGGAACGACAATTGTGCGTGTGAAACGTGTGTGCGTATGAATATCCGTTAAAATGGGTATTTAACTAATATATATATTTCGGATGATTTTTTTTAAGCAAATAACACAGCTCATTATTTTTAAAAATTATTAAATTTATGAGAAAAAAAATGTTGGTATGAATATAGTTTTAATTCATTACAAATCTACATTTTGGAATAGAAATTATATTTTTGTTATCGTCATAGTTTTCGAGTTTTTAACTTTTCTTAATAACAATAGGCATTTCCATTTCCCTAATCCAAAGCAGAATATTTTTCAGTCGACAATTACCTACTTAATTATTTATTTATAAATATTGATAATATAATATACAACTATATATACAACTAAATGATCTAGAAGTTTTTTTTACAATAAATACATTGATGTAAGTTTAACAAAAAACATATTATAAATAATAACATCAACTTAACGATTCAACTCCATAATTGTAGTGAATATAACAATATGTGTATTTTTAAGCATACAAATAATTTAGAACCAAGGGTGGTTCTTGAAAAGTTACAAGTGGGGAGAGCGAAAATATTTTGCACATTATACTTCCATACATATCGCACTTATTTTTAGTATACTGTTGCTCATAAATGCTAGTAAATTGTACATGGCCCAAGAGAGGCCTCCTCTATAAATTAGGAACTCCTAATATCAACTGTCTAGCACTTAACATTTAATATATTGAATTCGAAAATATGTTTATGTTATTTTATCTATAAACTACTGGATAATAAGTGTGATATTGAGCATTGCAGACTGATGAAATTCTACATTTGTGTATAATTTCATATTTGTATATTTTTTATATTTACGTATCGCCTTATTATGATATTTTCATCAAGATATATGTAGTACCCATATGTGTTGAAGTATAAATATGATATATTTATTATTTACGATCGAAATGGTGATATTATTTACAAAGATAGAGAAATATAATATTATGAATATTTAATAATTATATCTATATAAAATCAAACTATGACTAATTATTTAATATCTACTTGACATGACAAGATAAATCCAGTTTGTGATGGTAGTATCAACACGTTTTAAATTCTTTGTGAAGTAAATAGAACAAAGTACACAATAATTATGTTCCTATCCAGTCTAAAAATTAAAAATAAATTCCTATTATGTTACGTAAAATGAGCGTTAATTGATGGATATAAGATACCTAACCTATCTGTACCTAACCACATATTATCATATTATGCTTTATTATATAAAAAATCGGGTATGGTTTCAGCAGTTTAAAAACCCTCAAGTATTTAACGATGATTGGAGAACAATATATGATTTCTATGTTACATTGAAGGAAAATTCTAAAAAAAATATAGTGGACTTATATTTAATCATACAATCAATGTTCAATACCTACTCGATATACGTGCTATAGGTTTGTATATTTCGAGGTATGTGTTGAAAATCATAGAAATTTGTAATGATAGTATAGGAAATATATTATATAGCTGATGCGTGTGGCTATATGAGTATGGTTTTTAAAATATTCAAACAAAAATAATAACTTTTAACAAAGGTAGCTATGAATGTACCGGTTTTAAAGGTAATACAACATTAGTTATATATATTTTTACAGTGGAATTATGATAATTGAACAAATTTTTATTGAACGTATAAATTGTTTACATGTTTTAACATAAAACTTGATATCATAATATTGTATTGTAGATTGAAGAGATGTAATTCAATCATTTATAACTGTAATGGTCTGTCATAGTGTACAGTTACATTAAATATCTATATTGCGATATGATTCATGGATTGACCTCTGGGAATAAGACAGGCTAATCTAAAAATGGTTAAATTTGTTTTTTTTTATTAATCTAAAATTAGTACAGTTAGTTTAGGTTAGGATTTTATATTAATTGATTATATTAATCCACCATAGGTGGAATACGACAAACTTGGTATAACTTTGATACTTAAGAGTTAAATCACACACTTACGTACCGCAGGTAGATTGCCTACCTAATAATATAGTGCTGCGATTCAGAAATTTATTCCGGGCAACGGAAAACTTATGATAAATTTTGAACACCATACACCACTGAATATTAAATAACGAATCGAACAATGTTTGAGCCATATGAGTTGGTACATTTACATTTACGAAGTGCATGGGATCATCTAGTATAAATGTATAATATAATAATGATAAAATACACATTTGGTGAAAATTTTAAGTATTTACGATTGTTCATTTTTAAATTACAACAAAATAAGATTATCGGTTGATGAAAAACCGTCATTTTATGGGTAGATAATAAATATAAACACACCAACATAATATAATATTATTAATCACATGTGATTAATACATATTTACTTGAATAATATCGTAATTAAAATGTTTATTACTAGTGGTTTGAATGACATTTTTTTCATTTTTTTTTTTATCCTGTAAACAACATTTCCACCAGAAAGAGTGCTTTGATTTCAAAATATATTATCTTACTTTTTAGCAAATTGAATCAATATAGTACTTTAGAGCTGTCATTTTTATCAATAGTTTTTAACACCACGGGAAACACCAATTAAACACCCTATTGCTAAAGATATTTTTTTCTAACGCTTTACTTAAATTATGGTAAGTAACATATAACATTTGTATATAATATTTATAATACTAGAACAACTAGAAATACTAGTTGAACCGAATGAAGTATGAAAATGCCAATAATAACATAAAGTAGGTATCCTTAGAAATAAATGCTTATCCATCAAATTTTATGATTTTTTGTTGTATACTCAACGATTTATCGATGAATTAAAAAAATTCCTAACAATGACTGGTTACGTTTGAAACCTACAATTTGGCTAAAAAATGTTTCGTTGTTTTTTTATATATTTTTATTCCATATTTCCAGATACGAGCTTATAGCTCAGTTGGTATACGTATCAGCCCTTAATATTACTATAGTTATAGTTGTTATTGTATTATAATTGAATTATGCTGAAATAAATAAAATTAATACAATTTTTAATAATATTCTTCTTGACTCTCACTGTGGTCAAGGATTCATAGTTAGATTAATATTTCCATGTTATTTTATTTTTAGTGCTTATTGAGCTGTCCTACGTACTCAAACCTTAAAGATTCATGTTGTGCACACATTTTTCTACGTAAGTCGTAGTTTACTAGGTACATCATGAAGCACTTGCGTCTGTGGTTCATAGATGTCGGCGTGCACGTACACAGGGTTTGGGGCTTAATTCATTTATATCAATCATCTATGAACCCTCTCGAAAACTTCTTCGACGCTCCCCTTAAATTCTTTTTGTTTAAGTCCGTTCCTGGATATCCATAGACACTAGATCGGCTTGCGATCACTGTAGTATTTCTAAGTATTATTAGTAGTATTATTACTTTTATTATCTTAGTTTATTTCTTAGTATTTTGAATAAAATAACAATTACCTAATTCGATTTCCAGTAAAATTGAAGTTAACAAAATAACAGCCAAACAAGTGTATGATGATATAGCGATGGTCGTAATACAGTCGTAAGTTGTAGGCATGCCACCACACTGGAGCTAGGAACTAAAGCTTAATGCATATCGTGCTCATATCATATTATATAATATTATAGGTATATACCAATACATTGACGATGTATTATTTAATCCAACAATTATCATACCTCTACCATAGTACATCTACTTCTAAATAATGTGGACCGGTGTTGTACCTAATATAATATGCCTCAGAATATTATTATGATAATATATATTGTATATATATCGCACGTCTCCCGTCATGTACCACGATAAATCAAATATATATATACACGCCATATATATATTTACAGATTCGAGGGGGTTAATCAGATATCGCGTATATTAACCGGGGACTTGTATTTGTATATATAATAAATATTATTTTCATATCGTATACATGTATATATATTTGTAGGTACTATATCATAATATAAGGTATTATTGTAGGTAATAATATATCATATTGTAACGAATTATCGACATCGTACATTACTCCCTACGTTGAGAACGGTGTATATTATGTATGAAATAATAATATTGCTGACGCGATTTGAAGGTACTGCAAAAATATATGTAATAGCTGAACCCATGGACTTCGTTGCCGTAAAAAATAGCAACTCTTAAAAAAATTATGATTGTTCAACTTTTTTTTGGTGTAACTCGCTGCAGTAAGTACAACTCAACACATGTACGTTAACCACAGTCGCGACACGCCACACATAAGGTCATATCCGTTCGCATTGATGTGCAATATAATATTATGCACAACTGCATAAGTGCAGTTGTCTGTAACGTCATCGGTATTAGGTTAGCGTATCGTAAATTAGTCCTAAACGAGTGACGTCAATGGCGTAGACAAGATGAGTGACATGGTGATCAGATCGATGTTGTGAAGGGGGGGGGGGGTGTTCTGAGGGGGTCCTACATCAATAATAATAAAATCTTCACAGTTCAGATTTTCAGATTTCGAGTAGTACGGTGATAAAGTATTAACCTAGCTCTTACAGCTGTTTCCTTATATATTACTTTTCGTGATCACGCCACTATATAGAGTGCTAACTCAAGTGAATCTATTTACAATACGGCAACTTTAACGTCCGACGCTTGATTTCCTAGAATGCATATATTACCTATTCATCTATTTCAGCATTTAATATATTAATATTATAATATTCTATTTTTACTAGCTACAAATGTGTTTCACTACACCGCATTAGTTCCAAACTAAAAACTGGACACATTATCTTTAGGTACATTATATAAAGAAAATTTTATTACAGTTGCTCAATAAATGAGTTTCCATATTTCACATAAAAGGCAAAAGGGGCTAAGCGACAAATTTACTACATTTCAGGAGAGCAGAAACAACATTTTTATATCTTCTTAACTTTGGTGTTGGTGCTTCAGTTTTTATTTAAGCATTAGGAATGATTTTACGGTACATTGATGGCTTGATAATAGTTATATTGAAATGTTTCCCAATGTATTTTGTTAAAACTTACCATTTGAACTATAACGATTCATTTAGTCACTATGAATAAAAAGTTACACCAAAAACCAAATTCCAATGCACCAACGATATTCACTTTCTGATCGAACAAGATACTAAAGTTGAAAATCGTAGCATTATTTCGACTACTTATCGTGTACATAGACACAAAAAAAATAAAAAAAATAAATAAACACACATCATTGTAAAATTAATACATTCATCGTTCCACTCAGAATCTAAAATATTATTTTTACATCGTGTACATGCATATATGTATATATTTGTAGGTACTACAAAAATATATATATTAGCTGAACCCGCAGACTTCATTGCCCTTAAAAAATAGCAACTATTAAAAAAATTATGATTGTTCAATTTTTTTTTTTTGGTGTTACTCGCTGCAGTAAGTGCAACTCAACACATGTACGTTAACCACAGTCGCGACGCGCCACACATAAGGTCAGATCCGTTCGCATCGTTGTGCAATATAATATTATGCACAAGTGCAGTTGTCTATAAAGTCATCGGTATTAGGTTAGCTTGTCGTAAATTAGTCCTATTCGTGTGACGTCAGTGGCGTAGACAAGAGGAGTGACATGGTGGTCAGATCGATGGGGAGGGGTTTGAGGGGTGCCCTACATCAATAATAATAAAATCTTCACAGTTCGGATTTTCAGATTTCGAGTAGTATGGCGATAAAGTATTGCTTTAGGGGAGCAAAGATTTGAGTGGGGAGAAATATGGAAAGGCAGTATTATATAAATTTGGAAATTGCAAAACGCTCTATTAATATATTTTAGCACAAAGCGTACAAAACATATTATAATTATTTTACTAATATAATATGTACAATAGTATGTACATATAATGCATAGAACCATAGAACGAAGTTATACAATATAGTATATTGTATGTTTATTATAGACTGTTGACAAGAATATAGAAACATCATACATAATAACAATCGATGATTCAAAAGAGCTACATGATTGACTCGATGAGATAGAAAGAAAGTAATCTATACTAAATATATATATATATATATATATATCAATATTATATTAGACCAGTTCGATTGATGCTTGAAGTTCTGGTACACCGCTGCCACCAATATGGAATAGGCGTGCTTCACTTGATGCACTGTCAATCGAGGATGGCGATATAAAGTAACACAATTGTAATTATATGTATGTATTTTATAAAATATTAACAATTATAATCTTAATGTAGATCGTGTATACTAAACGTGTACTCGAGTCAGACTCAATGAATCCCTTTAATCTAGCTCTTACAGCTGTTTCCTTATATATTGCTATTCGTGATTACGCCACTATATAGAGTACTAACTCTAGTGAATCTATTTACAATACGGCGACTTTAACGTCCGACGCTTGATTTCCTAGAATGCATATATTATCTATTCATCTATTTCAGCATTTACTATATTAATATTATAATATTATATTTTTACTAGCTTCTGATGTGGTTCACTACAACGCATTATTTCCTAACTAAAATCTGGACACATTATATTTAGGTACTTTATATTAAGAGTTGCTCAATAAATGAGTTTCTATATTTCGACTGGTAAAAAGCAACATATTTACTACTTTTCAGGAGAGCAGAAACAACATTTTTATATGTTCTTAACTTTGGTGTTGGTGCTTCGGTTTTTATTTAAGCATTAGGAATGAAGTTCTAACATAATATTTTGATTCTATTTTATGTCACATTGATGGCTTGATACTAGTTAAATTGAAATGTTACCCTTAATTTTTAAACACATAGTATTTTGTTAAAACTTACCATTTCAACTTAAACGTTTCATTTAGTCACTACGAATAACGGTTAAATAAAAGTAATATAAACAAAAACACGTGACAGTTTTTACACGATATCTAATAATATAATAATATCTGATAATATGTATTATACCAATATTATAAAAGGTTAGGTTAAAAGTCCATGGTAGGTTAAGTAGAAATAATGCAATTTATTAATTATTGTATAAATTATTATAATAATATATAAAATATATAAATTAAGTGATGAACTGTACTGTATTGTTAATTTATGAATGCATAATAATTGTCAAATGGTTTATTGCTGAAGTGTTGGAGTTGGTAAATGCGATGAACATGAAGGTAATATTATATATAATATATTGTATGTTTAACATATTATAGACAGAAGATGATGACACGATGACTAACCACCACGAACCATCAGCACCATAGTTATCATCGACGACTTAAAATAAATTAGGAATAGGTTAACTACAGTAAAACTCCAGGATAACAAATTTCGGGATG
>NC_042493.1:128421471-128435324 GCF_005508785.2 Acyrthosiphon pisum
TAATATTTGTATTCCGTTGGTTTTAAGATCCAGAATTTAGTTTTCATTGCATTTTATATTCCACAAATAAGAAGTTTCAATCTATTTTAGTATAATTTTTCCATTTTATAATACTGTAAATACTGTAATCTGTGGTTTTTATTGACATCCCGAAATTTTGCTTTCCAGGCGTTTTACGGTAGTTAACCTATTCCTAATTTATTTTAAGTCGTCGATGATAACTATGGTGCTGATGGTTCGTGGTGGTTAGTCGTCGTGTCATCTTCTGCCTATAATATATTAAACATAAAATATATTATATATAATATTACCTTCATGTACATCGCATTTACCATCTCCAACACTTCAGCAATAAACCATTTGACATTTATTATGCATTCATAAATTAACAATAAACTACAGTTCATTACATTCAAACACCGTTGCCCAGATCTGCCCATTATTCTGGTTATTAGAACAAATTCTGACATTAATTCAATGATTTCTTCCATTTTTCATTTTACGAAATACGGATATTCGTTATAAATACTTAATTTATATATTTTATGTATTATTATAATAATTTATACATTATATTTTACAATAATTTTATAGTATGCTATACAGAAAAATTATAGGTATAATTATAAAAGTTATATTATAAAACAAACGTGTTTCGGATTTTATGATAAGTAGGTAGTTTTACGATAATAATCTACTATAATGCCACATGATTATGCAGTAAAATCGTTGATTTAATATTTTTATAATGTATTAATTATGATCTACTTTTAATTGTTATCACTAAGTAACTGCATCGGAAAAACGTGATGTGAAATTGAATATTTATAATTAAGGGCTTGGAAATTTTTACACTAAAAAACAACTAAATTTGTGTTTATGAACTTATAACTTGTTTTTTATAGTATCAAAAATAATAATAAGTAAAGTTTTAATCCGCTGTCCAGGTACCCCGACGAGTTGTGATTGGTTAGGTTAAAACGTAGGTCAACAATTATTGTGCGTGTGAAACGGCCGGTAGTCATAGTAAGTGTTTCGAATAAGTGAATTATTTATGTTTGTTTTTACAATTTTAATAAAAATGTTTCTGCCTTGTAAAATTGAATGTAGAAAAACCTAATGGGAATTGAGTCTTACATTTTAAAAGCTTAGTTATAAATTAAATTTTTGCGTGCGGAAATTGTCATTTATAACTAATGTTAATGTGCAAAACATTTACGCTGAGCAGATCATGTTTAGCTTCGTTAGCTTAAAAGTTAGAGTTGATCCATCTAATGTGTTTGTATGTGGGATTTTTTACAATTGTTCAATTTTTTAATAGTTATGCAAATATTATATAGCGTTAATTAAAAATGCTTATCATAACTCACTTAACAACTGAATTATCGTATAAAACGAAAAACGAATGAAAACAATAATACTGTGTCATATATTTTGTCCACCACGCCAATATTTGTTTCTTTCTGTCTATCTCGCACATAATATAGGAACATAGATATTCTATATTTCCACCATTACAGCTCTTCGGTTCAGTTTAGGGCAAACGTACCTATTGTATATTTTATAATGAAGAATATTTTCTGTGCTTTGGCCGGATAGTTTTTTAATATTTTCATTTTTTATAAATACAAGCGTGTTCTAATTTAACTTAATTTCAATTATTTTTAACCATTAATAACTTATTCAATATATATAATCTATCCTAAATAATACAAGTTCCTGGTACCATTTTCTAAATTATGTACTAATTTGGATGATTGAAATATGAACAGTATGGTCAGAAAAGCAATTTTAGTTTGTCTAAAGATGGTATTGGTTCGTCGTAAGTCAATCGACAAATATTTTGGTATGAGTTGTAATTTATTGTATACCAAACTTTAGTCGATAACCTCACACAAAGCATACAAAAATGTTCAATCATTCAAATAAAAATTACCCTTTCGTCTCTAATTGTTGTAATACAGTTTTTAATTTCAATAACTAATCATAGGGATTAGACGTACGTTAAATGTGAAATTTTCAATCAGTAAAATAATTTAATTTTTTTTATTTATAATCACCTGTAATTTAAATTTAACCATATTTTTTAACTCCAGCTGGGACTAAGTACACATATGTATGCATGTATGATATTAAATTCAATAAATAAAATATTTATTTAAAAAGTACTAATGTAAATATTTTTTGTGTCAATTTAAATTCAAAATAATAGTTTTTATTCAAGGTATTGTACAATTTAACCTATTCCTAATTTCTTTTAAGTCGTCAATGATAACTATGGTGCTGATGGTTCGTGGTGGTTAGTCATCGTGTCATCATCTTCTGTCTATAATATATTAAACATACAATATATTATATATAATATTACCTTCATGTACATCGCATTTACCAACTCCAACACTTCAGAAATAAACCATTTGACATTTATTATGCATTCATAAATTAACAATAAAGTACAGTTCATTATATTCAAACACCGTTGCCCAGATCTGCCCATTATTCTGGTTATTAGAACAAATTCTGACATTAATTCAATGATTTCTTCCATTTTTCATTTTACGAAATACGGATATTCGTTATAAATACTTAATTTATATATTTTATATATTATTATAATAATTTTTTACAATAATTAATAAATTGCATTATTTCTACTTAACCTACCATGGACTTTTAACCTAACATTTATAATATTGGTATAAAACATATTATCAGATATTATTATATTATTAGATATCACGTAAAAACTGTCACGTATTTTTGTTTATATTACTTTTATTTAAACGTTATTCATAGTGACTAAATGAATCGTTAAAGTTCAAATGGTAAGTTTTAACAAAATACATTGTGTTTAAAAATTAAGGGGAACATTTCAATATAACTAGTATCAAGCCATCAAGGTAACGTAAAATGGAATCAAAATATGTAAGAACTTCATTCCTAATGCTTAAATAAAAACTGATACCATTTGCCCTAATCTGAACCGGAGAGCTGTAATGGTGGAAATATAGAATATCTATGTTCCTATATTATGCGCGAGATAGACAGAAAAAAACAAATATTGGTGTGGTGGACAAAATATATGGACACAGTATTATTGTTTTTATTCGTTTTTCTTTGTATACGATAATTCAGTTGTTAAGTGAGTTATGATAAGCATTTTTCATTTACGCTATATAATATTTGCATAACTATTAAAAAATTGAACAATTGTAAAAAATCCCACATACAAACACAGATAATTATCTTACCATCAAGTTTCATATTAAATCGATCAACTCTAATTTTTAAACTAATGGAGCTAAACATGATCTGCTCAGCGTAAATGTTTTGCACATTAACATTAGTTATAAATGACAGTTTCCGCGCGCAAAAAATTTCATTTATAACTAAGCTTTTAAAATGTAAGACTCAATTCCCATTAGGGTTTTCTACATTTAATTTTACAAGGCAGAAACATTTTTATTAAAATTGTAAAAACAAACATAAATAATTCACTTATTCGAAACACTTACTATGACTACCGTTTCACACGTACAATTGTCGTACCTACGTTTTCACCGATATACTCGACGGCCACTTACAGGACTCCTCGTACCTGCGCTCACGGAGATGTTATATGGTAAAATATCATTGCTGCCTCAGCACATATTATTTTACTGGTCTGACCTATATTAATAATTTACTTTAAAATATTCCCATCTATATTATTACCAACAAAAAAAACAAAATGTAAATATTTTATATTATTATAAAATAAATTAAATTATCCATCGGGATATTATGCATTATAAAAACGGCGAAAACGCACGCAACTATTTATACGTCCGTGTTTTATAATCAACTCCTTCAATAAAAAAAATATTGAATTCAGCTTTTTGTATGGGGACCTTAAACCGGAATCGTCTTAACATACAATCTCTATGCTATATTTTATGCATTACTAACACAGAGAAAACACAATATACCGTGTGCATTTAACGTTCATCAAATGTAAACAGGCAATTTTATATAGTTTTTTACCATATGTATTACTACGTCGTAATCATAGTAAGGAGGTACATAATTATTAAAATATTAAAATTTAAAATTGTACATTTTAGAAATCAAATCATTATTAATTAACATAGAAAGTTAAATAAAAATGGAAATACGTTTAACTATAATGTAACTATATGTAAAATTAATTGGGATTTGTGCAAGAATAATAATATTGGTTTTATGTTTTATGTTTTATGTTTGGACGCACTAGAAAAAATGAAAAAAGAACATAACATCAGTATTCATACTTAAGGTTAATTTTTTCATGACAAATTAATATATTTTTTTAATCAAATATTTTATTACCATTAATATTAATATAATTTTATTATCATGGATGAATTTATGCTAAATTAATAAATTGTTTTTAAAATGGCCAATATTTCGTCTTGTATTATATTAATTTAGACATCTGAAGTACTATATTTTTGTAGGATGACACATCAAATTTTATTATTTCATAATTTTGGGGTCAGTAGATTTATAATACTCAAATACAAATATATGAATGATATAAAATCCCAACTGTTTTTCCCCATGGTTCAAAAAGTCTATAAGTTGAGAGCTTTCAAGAAATTCTCCTATCTCCAAGTCATGTTAGTGTTTTGTAAGTTTTAAATTAAATAACTATGTATATTTTATATATATTTTCCAATAGATCAATTCATCAATACATAATATACAATAGATACTATAATTTACTTTATATATTTTTTTCATAATCGTATGTCAATATATTTTGCAACATTCTTGTATACTTACAAAAAATACTAATTTATGAATAAATAGGTATGATAATATTATGTAAAACCATATAATCACGATTTCAGGTTATAAATAATTGTTTACAGCATTAATGCTAACATTAATTATTATCAACTTCGTTAGTAGGTATTCATATATATATATACCATCGGACATCAATAATAGTTGTATCAATAATTAATTAATAATTTGCTGGCAGCCCGTGTTGACTCAATACTGACTTACTACGAGTACCTACCAAATTAATTTAGAACATGGGTTACCCAGAGTCTCTCGTACTTGTGCTAAGCAATATACTGGCCCTGTACTTTTTTCTTATATTAATTTTTAGTAAAGGCCTTAGACCATCCAATATTTGCTGTAGTTAGCACAGTATTGGTACATTACTGGCGTGGAATGAATACAAGTTGCAGGCTAGCCTGTACCTAATAAACTTATGCCAGCATTGGCGGGATACTAAAAAACTACAGATTATAATAGGTACCTGAAAATAGTCACCATGAAAAATGTGATGGTCAATTTTTACTCTTATATCGACTGTAGGGTAAATGCTGTATTTTGCGAGTGTGTAAGATAGTGATGACCAATATGACGTTTTTTACGTATATGCATTTTTACTCATGCATAATGAAATTTTACCGGAAATACCGCAATAATAACTATATCTATACCCCTCCGCCTACGGGTCGCGCACCACACATCCACACCATAACGCCCGTCTTGTACACATCTCGCATTGATTGTCCATACTCGTAAAAATTATTATAATTTATAACGTGCAACTGCCAACGACGCAACGAGAATCAAAAATTTAATAAGTCATTAAACATTTTAGGTAAGTACTGTTTGTATTTTTATTCTTATTATTATTGCTGTAACACCTATTATCTGGGTAAAGTGGTATTATAATACTGGTCATCACTTCATTAGACTATTAACAATTTTAGAATATTAAAGAATGTAAACAAATTATTGATGGCTATGCTCCCAATTATTCTTTAAGTTTCTTAGATCACAATGCCTCAAATAATATTATAAACTATACCTAAATATTTTAATATCAATTTTCGATATAGCAACCTGGAATACGCATTCACAGTGATTGTAGCTTTAATTTGTGTAGGTAGTTTGTATCTTTATAAATGTATTTATGTGATTTTATAGGCAATTTATTATATTGCTTTATTAAAGACCTTTTGTGGTGCGTTTTGGATTAGTAGTTGTTGAGCTTCAAAATGCTTTAAGCTGTAAAAACTAAAAAAAGAAAATAAGATTTGTTCATAAGGTTTTTAGAACGCAATATTCACATTTCTAGGTTTCCTATCTCCACATATTATATTGTACATAAATACAATACATAGCACATTTATGTTCGGAAGAATTAATTGATAGTTGATAGTTGAATAATATTTTTGCGTTGGAGCTCCACCATATTATTATTTTGTACTGACTTGCTATCAAATTTAAATAGGTAGGTACATATTATATTATGTAGGACATCTTAGAAATGTATTGATTTTAATGTAAAAGTGAGCTATAACTATGTAGAATATAACTATTATTATAAAACATTAACACTTTTTAATATTTAAACATCAGTATAAGCCGATTTGCCTTAGAAATAATGTTCTGACATTTAAATTTGATACTATTTGTCAATGCACCCATAAATTAAAATTTACGATATAAAATAATATATTCTGTTGAACACGAATCCTCATGCGGCTGTAGTAACTAGCAGTCCTATTATCAACATAACTTAATTTTACTTAATATATTAAAACATTTTAGGTAGGTAGGTACCGGATTAAATCAATAAATTAATTAATTATAGGTAGGAACCTCATTGAACGCATAGGTAACCTACTTGTGACTGACATAGGTATTATAATTTTTATTTAATTATTATTAGATAATAAATATAATTACTGTTGATGTATAATTTTTGCTTGTAATAGCCTGCAATGATTTAAATGAAAGAAAAAATTGAAATTATTTTATTTTGTATGATTTATATCTATTAATTAAAAGTTATAAGAAATAGGTATACTTTGTTAATTAACATTTTGAAAAAAAGCATACTATTGTTATCTGCCTTAGGTCAATTTTGTGAGCTTAGGTTTACCAATGAGTATAATATATATACTATATTGTATATAATCTTAAACTCAATAGTTAGGTATGTCTTTCTCCCTCTCTCACTCACACTCTTTCTCTGCCTGTCTCTAACGATAATTTTGGACTTACGGCGTGTGCTGCTGTGTATATACGTATATATATGTTGCACCCCTCTTGCACCGAAAGGCGGAATTCAGATGATGCACACAGACTATAGAAGGTATAATATAATATTATGATTCTGCGTTCTCCCTCTTTTTAAATTTTAAATAATAATATGCAATTTGATTTAGAGTAAGATTATATTATACATAATATTTTGTTCCGATGGTGTTGTTTGGCAATGTATAACTGTGTCTCGTAGTAATTTAAACGTGATAATTCATAAAAAAAAATAGCTTTATTAATTTATGAAATGAAAAGTATAGGTTACCATTAAAAATCAAAAGTTGATAGTTTTTTTTCCTAATAAATATAAGGGTGAAAAATATAAAAAAATGATATAATTCTAGAACAGCATAGATCTAAAATTTTGAAAAAAAAAAATTTGAAAAAAGTGAATACTTTTTGAGATAATGAGTGTTTTACGCTTAATCAATCACCCTGTATTAGGTATATTTCCTAAACCACCTTAAAATTTTAAATATTTTTTTGCACAAAATTAGATAAATTTCATTCCCACTTTATTCAGCCTCACAACTGTGAAATTTTTGTATGGTTAAATTTCTAATAAGTTTTGAATAGAATTGATGCAAATATTACTATATAATATAGGTAATAGACTTATTTTGATGTATTTTTACCAAGGCTTTTTTGTTCATTTTTTCTGTTCCATTATTATTATTTTGAAGTTATTTATTCATTTAAGTATACCTACTCATCATGATGCATTGTATATTTATTATTAGGGCTCGGAGTTTGATGCATTTTGCATTTTTTTAGAACTTTTTAGACCATGCTCTCCCGGCCACAAATATGTTTCATTAGCATGTGAATCTGAATAACAAATTATTATTTTGCATTTTTTTACTTTTTAAGTAATTTATTTGACATTTTTAGGTCATTTTCACACATTTTTAGTCATTTTTACTGATTTAACACTAGTTCACTTCTTATCGTTTCTTGTCGACCATTATGCCGATGACTTAAAACATGGAAATTACCACAGACTAAGTTAGTACCTTTCTGATTTTATCTCGCCGATTCCATTTGTCGTTGTCGTATTGTAGTGAACATTATTATACCTACAGTTTATTCTTTTATTTCATACTTAAAGGACCTTTTTTTTCATATTTTAAGCAATTCGAAGCTTTGATAAATTTATATAGAATATTATAGTAAAATAGAGTAAAATATTTTTAAAAAAAATGTATTTTTATTACTTCAAAACTAATATTTGCAATTTTTTAGGTAATTTTTAAGGGCATTTTTTGTCACTTTTATGTCGTAATTGCATTTTTATTAGGTAATTTTTTATTGTTTTTAAGGTCATCAACTTTCGAGCCCTATTGGTTATATTTATAATTTTACGTAAAATCGAGCACACAAAAACAAACAAGTCTTAAGACGTATTGGTATGGAAAAACTACCTTATTTGTTTGTCCATAGTCTGAATCGTGAAATATAATTTTACTTGTTTTATAGTAACTTACATGTATAGTTTATCTGCTTGTCCCTCGTGTGCCCGTGTAGGAAGTTACGTACCTACGACTTATCACACAAATATGTACAAATATATAAGCCGTTATGATAAAACCGTTTACCTAATATGGTTAATATTATGTAACTTACATAGGTACCTACGTTTATCGGACGTTATTTTAGCTCTGTAATTTTTGAGTGATAAAAAAAAACATTTAAATCGTATTTTTAACTTGAATCCACAAGACCATCATTTGATAGCTTAAGTGTCAAAAATTGTCTGTGGCATACGGGGACTTTTATCCATTTACCAGTTACCACTGATTGCAACATTTTTGTATCCTGTATTATGAAGTTTTCATACTCAAATTAACGTGAACAATGCGGCTCAATTTTCTCACCACTGCAGGGACTGTACGTCTGGACGGTGTCTGGAGATATTTAATCGTTTTGTAGATGAAATCATCCAACTATATATTATTATATTTGAGCAGTGTATTTGAGTTGTTTTAACCCCATATTTCACTATGGTTTTAACATTTATGTTAGATATTACGTATATCATATAAAAATATCCTTAATATAATATTTATATTAAAAGTGTATAAACATACAAATACAACATATATTATTATTTTTTATGAAATTTTCGTGGTTAGGTATTAATATAATAATATATAGATGTATAAATATATCTACGACGTACATGTAAATATAAAATACCATATAGATAGCGAAAATAAATGGCAGGTTGAAAGTACAATTAAGAAAATAGGCAATAATTTATAATCATGGTAAAATTAAATGGTTTCTTTAATCTTTGCGCAGGTATTGGTATACAAGTATTTTACAACCATGATATTAATATTTACTGTACGGAAACTTGAATATAATGGCATTAAAAAATAAAAGCTGTGAAGTGTCTAAAACCCTAAAATAGTTTTGAAAAAAAATTTTATTTTAATTTTAATTTTTTTTTTAAATTACCTAAAATGCAAATATGACATAAAAATAACAAAAAATGTCCTTAAAAAATGACCTAAAAAAAAAAATACAAATATTAGTTTTAAATTAATAAAAATATTTACTTTATTTTATTATAAAATTCTATATAAATTTATCAAAGCTTCGAATAACTCGAAATATAAAATAAAAATGACAAAAATGTCCTCGCCGAATTCCGACACAAATGCACTCAGACGAGCACTTAACCGACGTTTTAATTTTCGGCATTCCGAAAATATTACAAAATAATAAAATGTAGGTACAATAATATTCACTACAATACGAAAACAAATGTCATCGGCGAGATAAAATCGGATAGGTACTAATCTCACTCTGTGGTAATTTCCAAGTTTTGAGTTATCGGCATAATGGTCGATAAGAAACGATAAGAAGTGAACTATTGTGAAATTAACCCTTTAATATATAATATTAATATTATAATATCAATCATTAAAGAAATCACTGTGAAAGGAAGGCAACCAAAGATAAGCAGTTTTTTCAAACCAGTGTCAAGTGTGAATAATGAAGGTGTGCCTTAATATTATGTACGTAATATATATGTATGTAATGATTATGTATGTAATACAATTATGTATATATCTACTATTTTTTTAGGTTTAATAATACAATATGGTTTAATAAAATATGCAATAAAAATTTTATAAATTTATAATTTATGATTTTTGGTTATTTTGTTTAATCCGGACTTTCATTAATTCAGACAACCTAAAGCCCCAATTAGTTCGGATTAATGAGGTTCTACTGCATCTATAAAATAACATTATATTACACAAGTTGTAATTATGGAAGGTTAGGTACATGGCGAATAACTTGTAGTTTACTATAAAGAATACATCTTGAACTATTTCAACAATTTTCTACGATATTGAATATTTATTAATAATATTAATTTAATTTAAAGGTTTGTTGTACATAATTATTATAATTAATAACAATCAAATTTAACATTCTTACCAAACATTATCAAAATAGACTTCAATGGAAATAATGCATTTTTAAAATGTATTTAAAATACTAAATATACTTTCCCACAATAAAGATCAGATTTTTACATATTTGAAATTCTCTTAAAATATCCAGCTTTATTACACATACATAGAAAAATTAATTAATTGGGACCAGTATTTGAGGTCCGCACAAAGTATAATTTTTAGCGGTTTAATTCTACTTTGCCTTGTTGGTACTTTTTTAATAGTAGTAAATTGTCTCCTGGCTACATTTTACCATTATACCACTGCAGTGTGCTGTCCTTAAAAGTTTTACCTAATACCTAATAATTAAAAGTGATGAAATGTATGTTCTACCATACTGTATAATACATAACATTTGGACCTGCTATTGTACTCTACTAATTTAATTAAAAAATGGATAATTAGTATATTTTTAAAAACTTAAAACTACACAGTTTTATCACCCACAATTATATTCTTTTAATATATACCATTTATTGCCAAAAATAAAATGTTTTTATTAAACACACAAATTAATTTACTGCTCTAATCAAAATTAATTACTACAATTTACACACAAATATATCTGCAAATATACATTTACACCAAATATGGTAATTTATAATTTTATATTCTAGTTCATTATATATGTGTAGAACGCATTTATAGAATTTCAATAGTTAACTTTTACTAGGTATTATAATCTTAGTGATTATAATATACAGTACAGTACAGTCTTTCGATCTAGACGGTTGTGTTT
The DNA here is from genome assembly GCF_005508785.2 of Acyrthosiphon pisum. Taxonomy (NCBI): domain Eukaryota; kingdom Metazoa; phylum Arthropoda; class Insecta; order Hemiptera; family Aphididae; genus Acyrthosiphon; species Acyrthosiphon pisum. The sequence goes on from NC_042493.1 coordinate 128,432,773, forward strand.
TCCCTTCAGTGCTCTCTTATCTCCTTTCCTACGGTCATTAAGCTATAGTGTTAGATTGTTCTTGCAATCTGTCTAATCTTATATTTATCGAAAACGTATCGCTATTTATCGTTATTTTTGTTCAACTCGTCCTATTGAGGTTACTATGCCTACAGAGTGCACAAATTGTCACGACTCTATAATTCATGATGAAGATTCAATTGTTTGCTCCACGTGTACTAGCGTCTTTCACTTTTTCTGTGCTGGTTATAATGAAAATGCTTTTAAAAAACTTTCAAACAATTCTAAAATGAGATTTGTCTGCAATAAGTGTAAAACAATTGGTTCTGGTAATAAATCTAAGCTACCTGACAAAATAAATGATGAAAATGTTATATCGAAAAAAAAACTTGAAGAATTAATTACTTCGGTAAACTTCATGGGAAATCAATTTGACGATTTTAGTAACAAAATGGACACTATTTTGAAAGAACTCAAAGGCTTAAAACTTGAAAATTCTAAAATATTATCAGAAAATAAATTACTTAAGGATGAAATCAGTATAATAAATCAAAAAATTGACGAATTGGAACAAAAAAGCATTGGAAATGCAATTGAGCTCAAAGGCATCCCAAAAACTGTAAATGAAAATTGGTGTGACATCGTTCAAGTCATCGCTAAAAAATCCAATTCTAATATAATGATAAAATCTGCCTACCGAATTCATTCGTCTGATAATAAAACAAACATCATAGTTGCTGAACTTGAAACTTCTGATATGAGGAAAGATTTTCTTAGTAAAGTAAAATCATTGAGATTGAATGCTAATATGATTCATAATAGCTGGTCAACGGACTCAAAAATCTATGTAAATGAAAGGCTCACCAAGAATAGAAGAACATTGTTTTCAAAAACCAGACTGGCTTGCAAGGAAAAACGGTACAAATATGTTTGGGTTAATAACGCGGAAATACTAGTTAAAAAGGATGATGGTGAGAAAACTCTAAGAATCAAGTCTGACAAGGATATAAAGAAGTTGTAAGTTTTTTATACTAGCTTTATAAAATATTTCTATGTTATCTTAAAATTCTAATAATTATATACATAATCACTTTTTACAATGGAATCTAACATTTTAAAAGATATTAATTTATTAAAAAACATAAATTCTGTAATTTTAGATAACTTTAGTAATTTACCTACAAATATAATGAATAACAATAATTTATCTATTTTCGTAATGAACATTAGAAGTATAAGGTGACATTTTGATGAGATTGTGTTATTGTTAGACACCTATACATTAAGTTTTGATATAATTGTTCTGTGCGAAACCTGGCTGGATTATGACTTCAAATTTTTATTAAATGGATATCAAACTATTAACTCTATTGGAAAATTAAATAAAAGTGATGGAGTTACTATATTTATTAAAGAACCTATTAAATTAACTAATATAAAAGAAAATGTTATATCTAATTGCAATTCAATTGAACTATCATTTGAATATCTCAGCAATAATTTTATAATTACTTGAATTTACAGGTCTCCTAATGATAATACCTGTTTTTTTTTTGGATGGGCTAGAAATGTACTTAAATAGTATCAATAAATCCCACCGCTCTATCATTTGCGGTGATATAAATATCGATATTCTTAATCAAAATAATTCTCTTACCTCAATTGAGTATCTAAATATAATGGCATCTAAAGGCTTCATTTCGTGCATAAATAAATATACTCGTGTCTCCGATACGTCACAATCGTGTATAGATCACATGTTTATTAACAATATAGATACGGACAGTGTAAATTCATATATTTTAAAATCTGAGGTAACTGATCATTACGCTACTATATTATACATTCAAAATGATGCTAATTTAGCTGATAACACTGATAAAAAATTATCTGAGATAGGAAATAAAATTAACATAGATCACTTAAATATGCTCATTAGCATTGAAGATTGGGATAATTTACTATGTAATAACGATGTAAATAAAGCGTATGAAACATTTAATAAAATAATTAATCAACTTATTTCCCTATCATTATATAATACTACTGGACCATATAAAAATAATAATAATAATAAAAAGCTTAAAGAATGGATTACACATGGTCTAACGGTCTCAATCAGAAATAGAAATAAATTTTATTATCTTCTAAATTACGTAATAGACCTTTTGATAGGGAATTAAAATTATCTTATACTTGGTATCGTAACCTACTAAATAATTTAATAAAAAAAGCAAAAATTTTACATTACCAAAAAAAAATAATGGCAGCTGGTAATGAATCTAAATCTATTTGGAGAATTTTAAAGGAAGTTACAGGCAAAAAAAATAATTCATATAACATTAAAGGTATATACAGCAATGATACCTTAATATATAATGAAAGAGACATTTGTGACACTTTTAATAGATTCTTTGTCAGAGTAGGTAGTGATATTGAAAATAATATTAGATCTAAAGGGTTTGTCGAAAAACCATGGAAAGCCTTAAACAACAAGTGTGATATTGCAGATTCAATTTTTTTAAGCCAATAAATGTTGCTGAAATCGAGCA
>NC_042493.1:128437072-128438228 GCF_005508785.2 Acyrthosiphon pisum
GGTATTGTATCTGGGGTCAAGCATATGATTCACATACTTATCGGCTTAAAATCACACTCAATAGGTTAATTAAATTTTTATTATTGGGACCTGTTTATTATAATAATGATTCTGCTTTATTTAGAACTTAATGTTTCATGCTTACAAAATGTATACTATAAAAATATCCTATTAAGCTTATACAGATTTAAGCATAATCTAGCTAGAGTTAATCACTCATATAATACTCGATATAAAGAAAATATTAATATTTGTGTGCCTATTTCTAAAAAGCAATTAGGTCTAAAAAGTTCTATATCCACAGCATCTCTGATATGTAGACAGCTGAATATTAATATTTATAATTACAAAAATATATGTATGTTTAAATCTTTTCTGAAAACTTTAGATCTCACAAACTTAAATTTGTGATAAAACGTCTTAATTTGATATAAGTTTTGTGATTATACCATAGTATGTTAATTTATGTAAATATATCTTTGATTATATCGTTTTACTAAAAATGTTTTTCTTTTTTTTTCTTAGTTTACTTATGTAAATCTTATTATAATTTGTATTATCTTTTTTTCCAATTTTGTATTGTACTCAAACTTTTACACCCCCCAAAACAAGCTTATGCTTAAAGGGGAGTTGCAAACATTGTGTCATATGTATTTATTCTAATATATTTATGTAAATGTATATTGTTTTTGCTAAAATAAACTTATTATTATTATTATTATTAATATATTTAACGAGTATTACTTTATTGTAATAGGTATTTAGGTCATGTCATACAATTTTCAAGTTATTGTTGGTAGATCACAACTTATACCAATAATCTTAGTTAGGTAAAGAATACTTGTAAAAAAAATAAATGTTAACATAATAAATACCCCAAAACACATTAATATATGAATTAAAAATTACAAAAATAGTTTAGAATTTAGAATTAAAAGGTTATTCAACTTTTTCGTTGTGGGGGGGGGGGGGGGGGGGTTAAAAAATGTTGATTTTTAAGTCCAAATTTTTGTCTACTGACTTAAAAAATTGCAAAAAAAGTGTTTGAGGTGTATATTGAAAAAGATAATAAGGGGCCTCAATATTTTGGTTTGCACACAGGCCTCAAATAGCCTAGTTACGACATTGCGAAAAAAAAATATTATTGTCTTTTAAA
>NC_042493.1:128438296-128442901 GCF_005508785.2 Acyrthosiphon pisum
AAGTTATATTGTTAAGTTTATTTACCAAGTTATTAAAATTGAAAACCTTCGGTAAACTTGTATTTTTTTATTTTTTTTCAAGCTTTTAAGACATTTGTCATAACTATTTATAGAAAAAATTTCAAAATCTCAAATGCTTATAAAGTTCAAATAAGTAGCAATTAGAAGAAATATTTAGAAAAATTGTATGTAAAAATAAATATAGGTACACAACTACACAACTACACAAATACACAAGTACAAAAGTTTTATGTACTTAAATAAATATTTTTCAATTACAACCAAAGAACTAAATTTATCATTTTCCATTTGGTACAAATTTGAACAAAAGCATAATAATAATTGACTATTTGTAATCGTGATTGGAAACTCAGAAATCTCACCGCCGACCCGAGATTTGACTTTGCTACGTACTCCTAGTATAATTATACCACCTATGACCTACTCCTTATCCAACCTATAACCGCTATTGGTCTAACATTAGTATTTATTTTTATATTTTTAATTTAATATATTTGTTGAATGTAAACAACACACCCTGTATTATGTAGATTATAAGCAAATTATTCATACTGTAGTACAGCAGACGCTGAATAGGCATTTTATATTGCTATAGCATATTCGTTCTATGTAGTAGCCTGTAGGACGATTAGTCGTTGTTTTATATTACGCCTCGGAGCACTATAGTTATTCATATCAATATACGAATTATTATATTATTACATATATCCGATCTTATTTTTATTTACCTTTAGCTTCTGTATATCTGTATATTTCAACAATATTGATTTCAGTAATGGTGCAGACTAATCTATTTGAAGAACGTGTAGACCTTCATAGTGATCTCTGACAAAACAATGCACACCTTCTCCATAAATACACCACTGTAGTAAATTATAAGCCTAATAATATTATTTTTCATTAGAATAACAATTTTCAATTCATTTTTAATTCAATATTTTAAAAATTAATCATTCTAAGTATACCTTTCGAATTCACCAGCCCAATAAATCCAAAATTATTTGCAGGTGCAGAGAAAGTAGCTTTTGCTGCACACGTGTGCACGTCTATGGTTATAACATTAAATTTTATAAAAATGTACGACTATAAATTAAATCAAGAAGTGCAGTCAATGTAGAACATGGTGATAATGATTATCATGATATTAAGTTTCAGTAAATATTATAGTATAGACAATGATTTATGATTCTTGATTCATGTATTTTTTTGATAATAACATTTTGAAAATATATTTATAATGATAATAATAAGGTCTATAGTTTAAAAAAAAAAATATGATATAAATGTGTGATAAAGAAAATGTTATTAGTTATTACTGAGAAAAAAAAATGTTTTTAAGTTCAAACTCATGATACAAACTCAATGATATAAATACATATTAATAAAGTAAAAAAAAATAATTTTTTACAAATTAAAAAGATAGTATTACACTATGACAGTTATCTGAATTTATTATTTTCATTTTTTTTGATCCAATTTTGTGCCATTTGTCTTGATTGTGTATATGAAGAATGTAAGGGCTTCTTTTTCGTTAACTGGTATTGTTTTAAAATGGCTTACTGAAGTCTAAGAAAGAAAAAAACAAGATTAATACATTTTTTTTAAAGACATATTTACTGTTTAAATTTAAATTTAAAACGAAATGTTAAAAAAAGTGGTTAAAATTTTATAAAATTAAAAAGACATTTCATTTAACATTAATATAATATACAGTGATTCACCAAGGAGCCCCCCCCCCCAACATGCATAATTTTTCACCTTTAGTAATGAAATTCTGATATTTTAAATTTAAATATCTACTCAAACACCAATTTTTTTAATTCTTGAATATTTTTGTACTACTAAAACAGTGTGACTCAAACTTCTGTTTTTCAATGTACAGTGAAACATCGATAACTCAATCGTTTGTAAGTTAAATTTTCGAAAACTCGAATTTTTTTTCGCCTCCAACCGATTTGAGTTATTGAGGTTTTACTGTATAATAAATACTAGAGCCAATATGACAACTGTTTATGCTTTTGTAAAACAGATTTTAAAGACTTTAGAATATACATTTTAGTAACCGAGAAACTACTGTCAGAATTTTGAATCCGGTACCTATATCAAAATTAAAAAAAATCCACTAAATAATCAATTATAAAAAGAAGGGTTCTCATCTGGAAAACAGAAGTTTGTATCGCCAAAGGACACTCCTTAAGTGGTACAAAAAAATTTCAAGAATTTGAAAATATAATATATATATATATATATAATTTGTTACAAACCAAAAAATCCCAATCAAAAAAATGTTTAATTTTCAAGTTATCTATAGTACTAAAAATTACATCTTAAATGTTTAAAAATATATTTTCCATTGACAAAAACCATACTTTTTGATTTTATTGTCTTTTTAAATATCAATATTTAACTATTCAATAGTCGGCAAATTAAAAATCTACCCACTTCAAAACATATAAAACTTAATTGATATATATTTTTCTTAAATAATTACCTCTGCCATTTGAGCTTTATTCAGATTCGGTTCGGTCTTTACTTTGAAATATTTTTTATAACGCCTAAGCATATTCATCTTTAGCTGTGAAAAGTCTATCTCTGGTGCTTCAACTTGACTAGATGGTTTTAGCGTTCTAGCGCTTTGAATCATACTCTTGTGATGATCACAAATATAGGTGTGTCTCGCCTAATAATATATTGATCATTAAGAAAACAATAATATCTAGTTGTATACATCAAAATAATAACTATAAATTATAACATACGACAGCGTCCAAATACAACTTAAGTTGTCTGACAGTGTTACGAATTTTTTTACTATAAGAAGCAGTTCCGGCTTGTCGTTGACATCGAAACCCGTCTTCCTGTAAACAGCATATCTTATCAAGTGGGCCACGTGAATCTTCTTCACCAGTACTAAAGCCGTTTTGGTTCATTTCCTAAAAATAAAAACTAATAATTAGATTATAAAATTTAAAAAATGTGTACAGTTACTAGTAAGCAAGAAAAAAATACATACAATTAATAAGAACTAAATGGTATAATTTTATAATTTGTATTAAAAAAAATAAATGTATGCACCAGTCAGCAGCATAAAAATTATTTCTCAGCTAAATTTTTAATTATATTTTCTATTGAAGATTATATAATATTATAACTTATGACTTTTTTAGTAAAAATGTCAAAATTATAAATTAAAAACATCAATATTTATATTTAAAACTGATAAAATTAAAAGCTATTCATTCAATACAATAATCATTAAATTGCAAATATAAATAATAATATAATAAATTACACCAATAGGTATATAAGTATATTGTATATTATATTATGATAATTAGTTTTTCAATAAGTTTTAGATTGGATTTCTTGTGATCAACGGGCAGCCTACCATCAATGCATTTACAACAATTTATAACTTTTAATGGATATAAAATCTCAATACAACTTTACATAATAATTAAATTATTATTTGATGATGCATACTGATATGAAAATGTTTAAATTTTGATTTTATCAATTTTATCATTGGACTAAGGTTTCAAACATTTGAGTAGACAGACATCATTATTCACTCAAAATATTTAAAAGTATTAAAATATCTAGATTATAACCTTACCTGCAACTATATTAATAAGTTAAATATAATCCAAATATAACAAGCAAAAATATTGTAGGTAATGTGTTTACGTTTACTTAACAGGAGAAATGTTATGTAAAAATATTGATTTTCACACTTCACCAAATTAATCACGATTCTCCTTACAATATTATGCTGAATAAGTTATAGAAAATGTACATCAGTACTTCACCACGATTTCTGATTCAACTTTAAAAATTCACAAATAACTCTTACGTACCGAATTAAATAACAAAACAATTTTTACACTAACATGATAATAAACTGAAATCACTCACTAAGATATACAGGACAGGGGGCCTATTCTTGAATTCATACGGATCGGATCTGTATACGAAAATCGTGGTTTCCAGTGGAAATTTTCCACACGAGTTTCCACATGATCCGAAAAATAGGTATTCTTGAAATATTTACGTATACGAATGTGTTTTGTCGTGTGAAAAAGATTCGTACGATTCATTCGAGTGAGGGTATGACATTCGGAAACGCATTTCCGTATACGAATAAATAAATTATAACAATGTTTTATCATGATCGTTTAATAAATTCAAGTGTTGAGTATACCTTTACTATATAAAATAATTATAATATAATTATAATATGTTATTGAGTTACCTACTCAATTACCTATGCAACATACGTAATTAGATAAATAACACCCTTTAGTAATAAACTATAGATGGGAATGTAATTCCCTAAAAACTGCTTTTATACCTTAAAAATTAAAATCAATGCGCTTAAAAATGCACTTAGATTTTTTTTTTAGTTTTGAACAAAAAACATTTTTAAATCTTAAAATTAAATTAAAAAAACTGAATTTTAGTGTTGAATGACCTAAAAATAGTTAAACGGTCCAAATGTTATTCCCTTAAATTGAAAATTGTCAAAAAAATAACGCAAAAATAAAACATTTCTTATGATATTTAAAAATTCATAAAACGAGCATC
>NC_042493.1:128444180-128449923 GCF_005508785.2 Acyrthosiphon pisum
CAACAAAATGTCGTGCGAAATTTTGAAAAAAAAGTCAATCCGTAACAAATGATCAAAAAACAGCAATGGTTGATTTTTTAAACAGCCATTCTGATTTGTTAAAAAGCAAACATTCAGCCACTTTTACACAAAATATTGCCACAAAACAATGGCAAGAATTAACAGATTTGTTAAATTCAATCCCAGGGCCAATAAAAGACTGGAAAGCCTGGCGTAGAGTACGTACAAATAAATTAAAATTCATCTTAAAAAGAATTTTTATGATTGATGAGATAGGAAACGATGATATTTAAGGACAATTAACTCATGCCTGCAAAATTTGCGATGTGTACTACGCGTAGTAAACCGACCTTACTTTAAATTTCATATCATGTGAATAATAATACAGTTTAAAATTTAAATATTATGTGATGAGATTAATTTTTTAGAACCATTTAAAACTTAGCAGATTATTAGGAGAATTAAGTATAATATATATATATATATAGATCATATTATTATGTAATTAAAATATAATATTTATGTTAATATCAAAAATAACAAATACAGTTAACAAAAGATAAATAAAAATTCCAAATTATAAAAATCCATCCTAATATTTTGTAGAGATGTGTTTATTGACAGTGTAGAATGTTTAGATACAATTCAAAATTTTTTTATTAGTAAAATAAAATATAAATATTAGCAATGTTATATTAACTATATTAATATAATACCTACAATAATAAATCATTTGAGAAATCATATTAACTATAATATCATATTATAATGACCAACCATAATAAATATTAAATAGTAATAATATGATATGATTAAATGTCTTTAAAATAAAGTGACAATTAACACATCAATGTGATTAACATAATATGTATTAACTCCAAATATTTGAGAAGCCTAAGATGAACACAATATATACATTATACAACATAACATAATATCATGATTATAAAATAGTATTTATTATTTTGCATAGGTACTAATAAATAAAATTAACTGAATATGCCTAATGGCCAATATACTGCTCATATATACTCACACTCACATAATAAGATTATTTAAAATTAAATTAGAAAAATATTTAACTACAAAATTACATTTTTAAAAAAAGTCTATTTAATTACAAATTATGAGAGTGTAAAGTGTATTAGTGTGTGATATTATAGTTTATTTAAAATTCAAATTTATATATGTGCATTTCTAAACTATGTGGAAAATAATAAATTGTTGATTTCTATATTCCTATAAAATAATAACTTGCAGACATGGCAAGATCTTAAAGCTGAGGCAAAAAAAAAACAAGCACAGCTCAACAAAAGCTTGAAAGTTACCGGTGGAGGGCCATCAACTGCTGACCCACTAGATAATTTTAGTGAAACTGTGGTCACCCTAATAGGAGAGGTACCAATCACTGGTGACCCTTTAATAACAGAGTCGAAGGTTTCCTTTGATTTTGGCAGTAAATCAAATATGTAATAAAACTAAATTAAATGGAAATCATACATAATATTATTTATTAAATATTTATATTTTAGAAAATCTATACCTATAATAGCATCCTCTATGAACAGTGTGAACACTGGATTTGAAGAAACTGCTTCAAATAATAATGCTTTTGATTCTATGTAAGTGACAATTTTATGAATGGCACTTTTAGACAGTTGATTAGAGAATCTATTTAAAATGTTTATTTAAGATTTAAAACATGTCATAGTTCAATACTTGTTTATTTAATAGTCAAATTGTTGAAGAAACTAAATGTCAACCCTCAACTTCAACCTCGTATAATAATAGTTCGATAGATTTAGAGTTAGCCACAAATACAGCGAATACCACGTAAGTTTATTGCAATTCGATCGCATGTAAGTTGTACCTACCTAACTTGTAAGTCACATTAATAACCAGGTAATATGATTTAATGATTATGTACTCAGTCTGATAAAATATTTATAAGTCATCGTGCTATGTAATGAATAATTATTTATCACTATGGGATTAACGAGTATTTGAATAATTAGTTAAAATATAAAATAATATTTGATATTAATAATAATAACAGTAATAATAATACATAACACAAAATTCAGTGATGTAATAATCTTATAAAATTTAATCTAAACATTGTAGTACTTAGTCTTGACTATTTACAGATAAATATCAATCGGTAAAGGGAATAATACATTAGTACTTATCAATGATGAATATAAAAATTGTATTAAAGAAATAATATTACTAAATTATTTGTTTACATATTTTTTATTAAATAGTAACAAAAGGAAATTTGAAGGGTCTGTTAAAGAAACAATGACCAAAAAAGATCGTCTACAGCACACTTTTAGAGCTCAAGAAGAGCTGTCAATCGCCACTAATGACAGAAATGTAATTTTTAAAGAATATTATAAAAAAAAAAATGAATACTATACTGAATTATTAAAACTAAAAGAACGAAGTACAGCCGCAAAAGAAAGAAGTGCAGCAGCACAAGAAAGTATTGCTGAAGCTTTAAAGTTAATTTACAGTAATAAACATACGTAATTTTTTTTCATTTTTCTTCATTTTAATAAGTTATAATTACATTAGGTACTAAAAATTTAAAAAACTCTGGCTTTTAAAAATGTATATTGTAATAACAAAATTTGTTAATTAACGTTAGAACACTTTAATATATAAATATTGATTTTATTAAATTGTTTAATTTCAATGTTAAATAACACATTATACTTGTGAAATAATTTAGGTACCTATTGGCCGTTATAGATAAAGTTCCATTGTAAGATAATATTGATACTGAAGAGGTGCATTACGTAAAATATCGGTCAACAATCTGTTGTCGAGCTCGTTGGCCAGCAGTTAATTCTGGATTACCTCTATCGTCAATGTGCGCATTATCAACATTATTTTGTTGAAAAATACCATAGTCTACTTCATTTGTATCAAAATCTTCATTATACAATGGAATGTTATCCATAATGCACAAATTATGTAAAACCACACAAGAATTTATAATTTTGGATGCTTTATTTGGTGCATAGTGAAGTGTTCGATGTTTTAGCAGGCATCTGAAATAATGAACAATTTAAATTAAAACCTCATAAAAAATATAATATTTTACGTTTATTACCGAAACCTCATTTTTAATACTCCATTACAACGTTCAATTGTAGATCTAGCCTTACAAATGACATCGTTGTAATTCGCCTCTGGAGTATCAGGTCGTGGGTCCAAGAATGGAGTTAATAACCATGCCCGCAAAGCATACCCAGAATCACCTATACAAAATGTAAATACAATAACATTACATTTTTGAATTCTTATTTGCTATACTAAGACACTAATAAGTATTAAAATTTAAGACTTGCAGATATTATTATATTAATCATTAACCATTAAACTTTTTTAATTTTGAATTATAGAGCGGACATAATATTTGTTTTATATAAATGTGCTTAATAGTTACCTAAGAGCATATACGATTTATGTCCTTGTGCATGCAAATCGGTCATTAGCGCTTTTATGTTACTTGTATTCCAAATATGAGAATCATGGGATGACCCTGGGTATCTTGCAGATACATTTAAAATTCTCAAATTAACATCACATATCTGCCACATACAATAAACACCACCAATAAAGTCCATACAAATAAATACATCAAGTTTATTTAAAACCAGAACATATAATATAAATAGGTATAGTACTCACCAATTGGGTATTTATTGAATGGTACCCCTTTCTATTCACATATATGTGTTCAGGGTACGTGGGGTCTTCGGTTTTAGGCGGTACTATAGCTATATGTGTGCAGTCAATAACACCCACGATACCTTGTATATTAAATTTATCATGAAACCTTCAGAAAAAAAATTTAATTACAATAAAAGGAACAAGAAGTTTGTTTCTTAACAGGGCATCCTTTTTTTTTACTTATGTAGCTAGGTATGTGAAGTACGAATTTGGCGGTCAAACTAAGTTTTATGGCCGTTGGAAGTTTGTAATTTTTACAATATAAATGGAGAAAAAATAAAATATGTTCGGTAAAGTAAAAAAATATAAATTTATAAACAAAAACCAGTACCCTTTTTGGACAGCATTTAATTCCACAAAATTGCTTGGGAAATGTACAATTTCATCAAATATTTCAGGACGACATAATGCAGTGGTTACTTCTTCTACTATCCTACTCACAGACGGTTGACTAACAGAGGCATAGTGACTGACACCTATGTCCATCTGGTAGCTACCAGATGCAAAAAACCTAAGAGCTGTCATAACCTAAATAAAGTTGAAGATAAACAAAATGTGGTTAGGGTTAGATAATTTAAATTATTTAATTATATAGTTAGATAAGTATCATAAGTAATTAACCAGAATAGGTAATTAAAAGTTAAATTTATCATCTAATGCATTTTGTAATGTTGTCAAGTTATGAAATGTTGGCTTAAGTATTCACATAACAATAATAGTAGATAGTGTCATATTAAGTAAAAATAATAATAATAATGTGCACTATTATTATGTGTATGTTCCGATAGGCGATATGTTATACCCATGATAAAAACTGTGGCAACGAGAATGGCTATTTTGTGAAGCGATCGTTTTATAATAATATAATAGTGGTTGTGGGTTTCTTAATGATAAACTCGTTTACAATGCATATACTTTTATGAAACTAGTTAGATTGTGGAGGGAGAATATCCCTATTCACAGCCACGCGGGAAAAATTGGTGGATAGGTCTTACCTATTTTAAATACTCTATGTACTTATATACCTATACACACATGTATAAAAAGATTTATAACCCCATACTTTTTGTTGCATGGTCAGCGCACTACTTCTTGAAGGAGCTTTCATGAAAGGCGTCACCATCTGAACTACCTTTGTCGCCAAATCTTTTGATAACCGATAAAATCTAATGAACTGGCGATCAGAAAGACCTAAATTAGAAAAAAAATTAAAAAACTATTTTTTACACTAAAATATCATGCAAACAGTGAGTACACCGTACACTTAGTAGGTACTTTAAAAACACTATAAAAAAAACATTCAATAAAGTACGAAAACTGATAGGATGATAGCTGATAGTATTTTGCTACGTATTAAATGTATTAAAAATAAATATGTAATAGGCACTTACTTTGGAAAGGATCTATAAAGTCATACTTCTGTAAAACAATTTCCGCATCTTCTTCGATTTGTTCTAATAACTCTACACCATTCAGCTGAACATAAAGGTCTAAATCATCCATATTCAAATAATAAAATATCAAAAGTTCTAGTTGAAAAGATTGAATGTGGTGGAAGTCGGTATTTCGGTAGGTCTAGACACTACAGAAACAATACTTTCACTAGAGACGATTGCAAGTTAAATGAAAATAAGAATATAATTAATAGATATTAAACGATTGGGATTAAGTAACGACTAACGAATATAAATAATTACCAACTGCAATCAGTGAATCACGTAACGAAACACTATAAAATCAATAATTATAATAATATATAACAAAGGTACATACCTAATTTATTTTTATTTTATTTAATCAATTCAAATTCAAAACATTTAGTCTCAACAATAACAGTAGGCGCATAAATAAATTATAAATTATAAATGATTACCTATATCTATTAAGTTTTATAACGATGAAATTATATAAAATATGTGATTTAATAATATAAATTCGAAGAATCGAAAGTCAATTAAAATTAATATACAATAACCTATATATTATATACCTAATTAATATT